>NW_027095608.1:0-30759 GCF_036850765.1 Saccopteryx bilineata | reverse complement strand
AATTCTCTCATCTTTTCTGTATTTGTGAATGTTTTTATATCTCCTTCATACTTGAAGGATAGCTTTGATGGGTATAGTATTCTTGGCTGAAAGTTCCTCTCTTTCAGGGCTTTAAATATTGGGGTCCACTCTCTTCTAGCTTGTAGAGTTTCTGCTGAGAAATCTGATGATAATCTAATAGGCCTTCCTTTATATGTTGTACTCTTCTTTTCCCTGGCTGCCTTGAGAATTTTTTCTTTGTCATTGGTTTGTGTCATCTTTATTATGATGTGCCTTGGAGTGGGTTTGTTGGGGTTAAGAAAACTCGGTGTTCTGTTTGCTTCTTGAATTTGAGGCTTTAATTCTTTCCACAGGCTTGGGAAGTTCTCGTCTATTATTTGTTTGAGTATATTCTCCATTCCATTTTCTTTCTCTTCTCCCTCTGATATACCTATTATTCTTATGTTATTCTTTCTGATGGAGTCAGACAATTCCTGTAGGGCTTTCTCGTTTTTTATTATTTTTGAGTCTCTTTCTTCTTCTCTCTGTTGTGCCTCAAGTTGTTTGTCTTCTATTTCACTAATCCTATCCTCAATCTGGGCTGTTCTGTTAGCTAAGCTTGTTACCTCGTTTTTCAGCTCGTGAATTGAGTTTTTCATTTCTGTTTGATTTGTTTTAATAGTTTCAATTTCCTTGGTAATATATTCTTTGTGTTCATTGAGTTGTTTTCTGATCTCCCTATATTGCCTTTCTGTGTTTTCTTGTATATCTCTGAGTATTTTTAAGATTTCTATTTTAAATTCTCTGTCATTTAGCTCCAAGGCTTCCAATATGTTAAGTCTTTTCTCCATAGATTTTTCCACATCTATTTGTGTTACCTCTTTCTTTTGTATCCATAATATTCGATTTCCTCTTTCTTATTGGCATCTGAGGGTTGTCTTGTTGATAGCACTATTTAGAATTAATAAAGAATAAAAAGTAAAAAAAATAAAAAAAGGTAAAACACCCCACAAAAAAAAACAATAATAATTTATTATTTCCCCCTTTTTTTCTTTCTTCTCTTTCTGTCCTCTCCCCTCCTCAGGGAAATATCGTGCCTATAATGGAGGGCCTGATTTGGGGTGAAGATTTCAAGGGGCAAAAAAAGGGAGTAGGGACCTACTAAATGCAAAAAAAAAAAAAAAAAAAGGAAGAAAATTTTAGACAAGTATATGTAAGTGATGGTCAACTAAGAGATATAATAAGAGGGATAAGAGGGAACCAGAAAAAAGGACCAAAAAAAGAATAATAAAGAAGAAAAAAATAAAAATAATAAGTAAAAATCTGTTGTATTAAGTGGAGCAAAGACTAAATACAATGGAGACCTTGGGTTGGGAGGACCCAAAATGCCACAAAAATAAACAAACAAGAAATAAACAAAAACAAAAGCAAAAAAGAAAAATAAAGCCAAAAAAAGCCTTGAGTCCCAAATTAACTAATTTGTTCGTGATTGAGGATTAAATGGGAGGAAAGTAAAACGAGAAAAGAAAAAACGAATAGAAAGGAAAAAAATAAGAAAAAGAGAAAAACGAAGGAAAAAATAAAAAAGGAAGAGAAAAAAACAAAATAAAGCAAATCAAAAAAAAAACAAAAGAGGAGAGAGTGAGAGTTAAGTGTTTTGGAGTATAACCTTAAAGGAGGGTGAGGATGAAGAAGAGAAATAAAATGTAACAGTTATGGGTAGTGTAGTTCAAGAAAAGGGAAGCATAAGATGGGCAGAGAATAGAAGGACCAAGGTGGAGGAAATAAGGCAATAAGATAGAAGAAACAAACAACAACAACAAAAAAATTAGTGGAACAAGTTGTAAAGTCTGTGGATTTTTCTTGATTTTGAGAGGTTAACTTCTTCCTTTTTCTTTTTTCTCCCTCTTCCTGGTCGGTGACTCTGTACCCTAGGCTCTGCCCCTGTGTCACACTTAGGTAGGGATTTGCAGTTGATGGGATTCTATGGCAATGTCATATAATTGGCTTTAGTCTTGCTGGTAGTCAAGGCTTGTTGGCGTTTGCAGGGTCCAACGATGAGAGAGTTTGCTTTCCTGGATTCTCTCTCCTAGTCCCCCCTTCCTGAATTAGCAGCCTGGTGATCCAGCTATAAGGCTGCAACTGCTTCTGCCTGGGGAGTAAGAGACTCAAAGAGCTGGGAAATCCCCACTCTATCCCCACTCAGTGCAAGGCTTTGGGAAAGGCTCTGGCAGTCAGGGCCTCCAGTGTAATCAGGCGGGGGTGGGAGTCAATTGTTGTCAAGGTGACTGTTCAGCGCCTAGCATTCAGTTGGACCTCTCAACCCAGGCTTTCCACACTTTGTAGCCTGTTTTGGCTGGGAAGAAGAGGCACTAGTCTCTGCTTGCGACTAGTGTAGTATAGATCTTATTATCTGCCAAGTCCCTCTTGTTAGCGTTTATCCCTGAATATGGAGGCTCTCTCAATCAGAAGTTGCCCCCGCCCCTTTAGCGAGAGGCACTAAAAAATATCACGCCTCTTTCTTGGGTCGCTGAACTGAGAGAGATCTTATCAATTAGAACTGAGGGTGCGCAGATTTCATGGGTTAAGCTAATTTCAGTGATTGGGTCGCAGCTGTGTTTCCGAAGGTATTTTAGGCTGCCTGCACGCGCCCCTCCCCCAATGCTTGATTGTTAGCTTGAATGGCTGGGTGAGGTGCCCCACCCACGGAGAGAATCTCCCAAGTAGAAGACCACCCTGGTGCCTCTCCCGCTCGCCCTGCCGCTGGCGGCTGAATCGCACCAGGCGCAGGATAATGGGGCACCCTGGGTGTGTGGGCCAGTAAGGCGCCCTGGGCGTGTGGAATGCCCAGGGCACACGCGCGAATGGGGTGCTCCGGGCACCGGTGACTGGCGACTCTCACTCGCAGTGCGCGGGCCGCTGGGAACGTTAGCGGTGCTCGCTCTGCAACCGGACCGGGCGTGCGCCCCGGCTGCTCGGGGCTCCCGAGTGTGGGCGGTGCTCGCTCTGCAACCGGACCGGGCATGCTGGTGGCTGCTCGCGCTCCGGAGTGAGGGCGGTGCTCGCTCTGCAACCGTACCGGGCGCGCGCCCGCAGCTGCTCGCGCTCCGGAGTGTGGGCTGACTCACCACAGGCGCACTCCCTCGCGGCTTGAATGAACGTCGCTGCGGTAGCTTCCTCCACACCCTCGTCTCTCAGATTCAAGTGATAACAGTCCTTTCGCTTTCAGTTTGTGTGGAACTCCGGAATGCTCCGAGGATAAATTTTTCTGTTTCTAGTTGATAAATTTGTTGTGATTTAGGGGAGATTTGTCGGACGCGCTGCTCATGGCGCCATTGCCGTGACGTCACTCCGAGCCCACTTTCAAGCTGGTGACCTCGGGGTCTTGAACCTGGGTCCTCCACACCCCAGTCTGATGCTCTGTCCACTGCGTCATCACCTGGTCAGGCCAAATAAGTTTTTAAATGTGACATATATGTTTGCTTGTTTTTGGTGTGGGAGACAGGCTGTAAGCTGGTAAAGTCATTATAGCCTAAGGCTTAGTTTTAAAACTAAGCCTTGCCCCACACCCTTGACTGTTGCATGATAGGGGGTGGTGCACTCTAAATGAGAAATCCCATTTATGCCTCAGATAAGTGACTTTGTATCAAAGACTTCCTTATTTGTACATTAGATTAAAGGTTTTGATTTCTACTCTATAAAATGGGGACAGACCAGGGTCTTGCTCTCTTGGTTTCTGCTATCACCATTGCAGGGGCCTCCCTGATTCCTTGCCCTCCATGGGAAAAGTAGGTTTTCTGCTTTTCCATGTCTTCTCTTGTGACTTGCCTGTCTTGGTGAGACACCAATAAAAAGAATGACCCACCATCCTCCGACTCTGCCATTTCTTTACCGTTTTCCCAAATCCAAATCCAATGGGAACCTGCATGTGAACGGCCATGATGGAAGCTCCTGGCCACACACATTGTCAAACAGGTAAGTTGTAGGAAATAGAGGACACAATTTAAGGTACTCTCAGTATTTCAAAAATGTTATATAGTTCTTAATCACATGAAATGTACTTATGTTAATTGTAAAAATGTCTTTTATGTACCATGGGAATACGTTTTTAATAATGTCATATGCTATTCCCAGTCATTTCCTTTTGAGATATGATTTAAAATTTTTCAGATATATACTGTTGGTCAAATGAGTTTATAAATGTGATATATATGTTTGTTTGCTTATAGTTTGTATTGGGTGTGGGGTACAGGCTATAAGCAGGCAGGGTCGTTATAGCCCAAGGCTTAGTTTTAAGACTAAGATTTTCCCCACACCCTTGACTGATTGTATGATGTGGGGTGGTGCACTCTCATGAGGAATCCCATTATGCCTCAGATAAGTGACTTTGTATCAGATACTTCCTTGTTTGTATATTGGAGTAAAGATTTGGATTTCTACACTATAAAATGGGGCAGACCAGGAGCTTGCTCTCTCTTGGTTCCTGAGATTAGCATTAGAGTAGGAGATCAGAGTAAGGCCATGTGAAGGAGAGGAGAAGCAGCCAAGTTGGCAGAGTGCTGAAAGAGAAGCCAGTTAGTACAGAGTTTGTACAGAGAGAAAGAGATGGGGAACAGAGGAGAATGAGGCTGGTGAGGTAGAAACCTTTGATTCTAGGAAACTCAGATAAGTCAGTAGCTTTGTGAGCACTGAATGAGTGGGTTTTAGAGCCCAGTGTGTGTTTTTACGTGCCCACCGGGTACAAGCTAGGATAAAAGGTGATCACTCACCAGTTTTTGGCTCCGTTATTTCATTACTGACTGTCCGAATCTAATGTGAACCTGCACTGGACTGGCAGCTGTGATGGTGGTTCTGACTACTGGCCTTACATATATAAAATATCTATAAACATTTTTACAAATGACACAAACTGAAAGTACAAGTTTTGATTTTTAAATATTATCTAGGATAACTATAAATGTCCAGGTATAAAATATATGTAATCCCAATATTTTTCAACATAAAATCGTAAAAATTAATCCAATCTGTTAAAAGACCATACACAACATATATTAGATTTGTTAGATTTTGGCCAGGAATTTAATCAGACCACAAGAAACCAAAATAAGTCTTTGAATAGAATACCAAGCAGAGTTTACTGAGAATTTAGTATAGGGAAATGGCCCCACCCTAGTGGCTCCGGGCCCAGAGTTAGCAGGAAATTTCTCCTTATATGGGTTAGAAAATTTTCTAGGGGTTCTTATGATTAACATAAGGGCTGGGGTTCTTATGATTGACAGCCAAGATTGTTACATAACATTGGTCAAACTGCAGATGCTCCTCCCTACAATGCACTCGGGTTTTCCCATGGTGGGGGTAGGGTGGAGTGCATACCGAAATGGTAATTTAGTATAATGTATGCCAATGACAGTAAGGTTAACCAAGGATATAGTGCCTGTGCAATTTGGTTCTAGTCTAGAAAAGTTCCTTCTTCTTTTCGGCCTATTCATTGGTTGACTGACTAGGACCCCACATTAACCCTTCTCATATCTTCGTTTTACCTAACAGAGTCAAAAAGACATCAGTGTGTTAGAAAGAAAGAAAGAAAGAAAGAAAGAAAGAAAGAAAGAAAGAAAGAAAGAAAGAAAGAAAGAAAGAAAGATTGAACAAAGTACACTTTTTAGAGATTTAATTTTCTTTATTAAGCAATTCATGAATCAGGCCATGTCCCATCTAACAACTCAAGGGTGCTCTTAGGGCTTTTATAAAATGGAAGGTTTTTATAGAAAGATGGGTGGGGTAAGGGATCAGATCTATTTTTTTTTCAGAGACAGAGAGAGTCAGAGAGAGGATAGATAGGGACAGACAGACAGGAACGAAGAGAGATGAAAAGCATCAATCATTAGTTTTTCATTGCAACATCTTAGTTGTTCATTGATTGCTTTCTCATATGTGCCTTGACCATGGGGCTACAGCATACCGAGTAACCCCTTGCTCGAACTAGCGACCTTGGGTCCTAGCTGGTGAGCTTTGCTCAAACCAAATGAGCCTGTGCTCAAGCTGGCGACCTTGGGATCTTGAACCTGGGTCCTCCGCATCCCAGTCTGATGCTCTATCCACTGTGCCACCACCTGGTCAGAGGGATCAGATCTATTAATAAAAGAAAGGATTCTTCTTGGTAAGTAATGGGCCACCATTTGAACCTAAGATGTCAGTCTCCCGAGACTATGCTCTGAACCACTGCATGATAGGAAATGGAATCGAAATGGTGAGATAAGAGGAGGCCATTGTATGCTTTGAAGACTTTAATTTGAGATGAGAAACAACTTGAAGATTTTAATTAGAGGAGTATCATGATTTGCCTTTAGTTTTTTGTTTTTGTTTTTGTTTTTTAGTGAGAGTAAGATAGTTAAAGAAACTAGAGAGATAGACTCCTTCATGTACACTGACTGGGATCCACCCAGCAACCTCCAATCTGGGACCAATGCTTTGCCCCACTGGAGCCATGCTCGCAACCAAGCTATTTTTAGCACCTGAGGGTCAGTGTGCTCAAATCAATAGAGCCAAGGCTAGAGGAGGGGAAGAGAGAGAGAGAAAAACAGAAGAGGAAAGAGGGCAGGGGAGAGGGGCAGATGGCTGCTTCTCCTGTGTGCCCTCACTAGGAACTGAACCTGGGACATCCACCCACTGCATTGATGTTCTGCTGAGCCAACTGGCCAGAGCCTACCTTTAGTTTTAACATAATCACCATGCCTGTCTTGCTAAGAATGACGGTGTGGGCAGATGTTACAGTCCAAAGTCTGTATCAAGGCTAAACTCAGAACATCAGAGTTTGGAGCAAGGGGAGGATTTTTTTATTGAAAAAGTGCCAACTGACAAGATGGGAGTTCTCACCCTCAAATTTGTCTTAAGAAAGTACAGTGTTCAGGTTTATTTTATGTCAAAGGAAGAGAAAATAGGAAGGACTGTTTTGGTCACACCTCAAGCCTCAAGCAGAATTCTTCTAATGATTTATGTTTAATGCAAGAACTATAAGCTTGATGGCCATGAGAACAATGCAGTCTTTAAGAAGATGGAGTCAGGGAGACTGAACATTTCATTCTGTTACAGAAGAACAGAAGCAGGAGAAGAGTTAGGAAGCACTTTTGACAAAAGTGAGCAATAGACAAGCTTAGAGCAGAGTGGCTATGGTCATAAAAAAATAATTAGAATATTTAAAAGTTAACCCATTAGTATTTGCTAAAAGAATGAATATGGAGTAATATGCATTGTATTCAATGGTAATAACAACTAAAGAATGGAGTTGCTATTAATTAAGAAGATAGGACAAGATCCAGGGGTGAAGGTGAAGAGGGTGTTTTAAACATGTTATATTTCAGATTCCTATTAGACAACGAAGGTGGAATTGTTGGGTGCATTGTAGGCTGCATAAGCCTGGATGTTTTACCAGAAATATAATATTTTAAAGCCATAAAACTAGATGAGATTACTATAAGCATGAGCATGGATCAAAAAAATAAGAGGTCCAAGGGGGACTTTCAATCTTAAGCAGAAGGTAAGCAAGGAGGAATTAGGAATAGAATGAGAAAGACTAGCTATTGAAGAAGAAGGAAAACAAGAAGATTGTGATATCGCGCATGCCTAATGTCGCGGTCCCAGGTAGAGTGAGTGTGTTAAATGTTACCGAAAGGTCATGTAAGATTGATGTCACTTGTATTCCTGAAAATAGTAGCTTTGGTGGAATGTTGGAGGCAAATAAGATATACATATAATTATTGTTTTATTATGTGTTTCAGCCTCACCCCAATTAAACTACCCATTACAAACTTCACAACCACAGCATTCCAGAAAACTATCATTCCAGAAGCTGAGCATTAAGGAAATTCCATACCAGAGATAGGCCACACTTGTTCAGATTATTACAGGTGTGGGATAATGACAAATGAGAAATTTTTGAGACATTGCAATTTGTTGAAATAAGAAATGTTTTTCTAACTGGTGTTTTGAGGGTGTTTTGTTTTGTTTTGTTTTGTTTTAGCCCAAAGCAAATGCCACTGTCAGCAAGCAAAGGGGAATCATTTGTAGCACTGCAGGAAACAGAGGATAATGAAAGAACAGGGTAAGAACAACCTCCTTTCTTCTGATCCCTCTCTTTTCATAACTAGAGCTCAGTAATTAAAAAGACTTTGGCTTATTTATGGGATGCTTTGGAAAAGCAAGTCAAGGTAGAAAATGTTGTAGCTTAAAAAAAAATGAACATTTTTTAACCTAAAATACTAACTACTTGAATAATGTTACAATTGAATAATTTTAGAGAGCTACAGAGCATCCATTTTAATGACAGCTTTCTGTTAGCTGATTTTCAAGAAAATGTTAGCATCTTTTCCACTGAAAAATGCTTACATTATCTTTTACCTTCATTTTTGAAATGCCTAAAGCAGTAATGTGTATCATTTTTCTCTTGAGACCTGGAGACAATCTTGTAGCATATCCCAAGAGAGAAGCTTTGAAAATGGGAGTATGGACATGTTTTGAGGGAAAGTCTGAAAATTCAAGAGTCTTAGATAAGTTTAATTACATATAATTGGGTTGCAGATAGTGTAGGTGGTTTTGATACTGTAGGCAGTTAGTTAGATATTAATGAAAGAAAAGGGAGCCAGATAACTGATTAAGCTGGATTAAGTAGAAAAAGACAGTTTCACAGCCACATCAAAGATTAGGCAGCATTGCTCCACCAAACAGATTAACATCCAAGTGGGCAGGAAAGAACAGCTTTCCATTCACTCCAGGAAGCAAATGGCACTGCTCCTTCCCTCCTTCCCCCCCCCCCCATAATTGAGGGAAGGAGAGATGGCACAGGGGAAGTTCTTTTGCCAGGTGTATGCATAGTGGAACCAAAAATGGCAACCATAAAAAGAAGGACACTAGTCTGAGAAAATCTGGGGAATAGATCAGATAAGATAAAGACACAAAACCCTGGAAGATCTAGGAAAGGAATTGGATAAGGGGAGTATACCTGCACAGCCCTGTGAAAAAACAAGAAAAAATTTGGATAGTTTGAAAAACTGTCTGCTCTTCGCCAAACCCAAGAAAGTACACAGAAGCTTGTGGGTGGAGTGCAGAGCGCATTCCTAGAAGCTGTGGCTGATGCAATGCTGTGAGAATACTCCAGCTCCCAGAACCCTCCTTGGCACACCCAGGAAGGAAGCTCACCCGCTATAAGGAAGTGACTTTGCGCCAACCACGCAGCTCCCTGATCTTTTCAGCCATTGGCTATGAAGGACACTCTGTAACACCTTATAGGCTGAACCCACATATATAATAAGCTAGCTTACTTCCTGAATAAAGTAGATCTGTGTCACTGAACCTGGTCCCCGGAGTCGGGTCTTTGCGTCTCCATCGTCCTCACCCCTGGCAGGACTTGTCCACAGAAGCTTACATAGCAAAGACCCGGGGGTAGGTGATCCTATAGCCTGCCTGCCTTCTGACTCTTTGAGGGAATGCTATCTCTTTTCACTCTAATAAGTTTTGCCACTCTCACTTAAAAATCTTAAGGAATCTGTTTATTCCTAAAATTAATTTCTACAACACCACAGAAGATCATCCAGTAACAGTTCTTCACATGATTTTTAAGATTTTTTTTCAATTCTAATTCTTTACAAAAAGTATACAGAATATTTTTTTCTAGTATATGATTTGTTTTAATTTGTCTCAAAAACACCTAGCATGGCATCTACTCTTAAAAAAATAAAAGTAGCTATTGAAATTTTACTGGTAATAAGAACATAAAAAAAATAAAAGTAACTATTGAAATTTTACTGGTAATAAGAACATAAAAATGACCAGGGTAAAAGAAAGAAAGAAAGAAAGAAAGAAAGAAAGAAAGAAAGAAAGAAAGAAAGAAGAGAAAGAAACTCAAATCTTAGAAAAGAAAAATAAATATTATTGCACAAGTTATTCATTGAATGCATAAAAGCCAAATAAAAAGAAAACTGGTAAACCAGTCATTTAATCTGAAGGAAATATATAGACTATAATATTGAGATTGGGGTAATTATGAAAACATAATACATGAAGATTAGTTCAAAACTTCAACCTAAAAGTAATTAGAGTTTTATAAGAAAGAAAAGACCCTGGCAGATTGGCTCAGTGGTAGAGTGTCAGCCTGGAATGTGGAAGTCCCAGGTTAGATTTTCAGTCAGGACACATAGGAGAAGTGACCATCTGCTTCTCCACTCCTTCCTTTTCTTTCTCTCTCTCTCTACCCCCCTCTCTCTCCTCTCCTGCAACCATGGCTGAAATTGTTTGAACAAATTGTCTCTGGGCACTAAGGATGTCTCAGTGGCCTAGCCTCAGGTGCTAAAATAGCTTTGTTGCTGAGCAATGGAGCAGTGGCCCCAGATAGGCAGATCATTGCCCGGTAGGGGAGTTGTCAGGTAGATCCAGGTCAGAGAGCATGCAGCAGTCTGTCTCTGTCTCCTGGCCTCTCACTTAATAATAAAAAGAAAGAAAAAAAATTAAAGAAGAAAAGAACATGAGAAGAATGTACTATTCAAAGGGATAGTGGCTGAGCTTTTCCAAAATTAAAGGAAGTACTAAGCAAGCATGAAGAACCACATGATTTTACAACTCTGTGGGAGCTTAGAAATTATAGAGTGCCCAACCCTGACTTTATTGACTGTCAGAGATATTGTGGCATATGATCAGGTCTGCTCAGTTCAGGCATTTAGAACAGGACTGTGTAACTTCAGGAGTTTCCCTTTAAATTGACTGCAACATAAATTGTGTCCCACAAAGTCACTCAGCACATTGGCTTTTATACATTGGAATTCCCAAGGTCATACCCTCAGGATTTAAAATCATAGGCAATGATATAAGTTATGTTGTTATTTGATTCTACTAAAGTGTCTTCTTCTTAAAGGCTATAAATATTAAACAGACATAGTTGTTAAAAGACCACTTGGTGTGACAAGGAATACTTTTGAAATGAAATGATTGTGATTTTTCTCCATCCTTCTTACTCTTGCCTTTGTTGATTGAAGCCTTATTCGAAACCAAGTTTATACCATAGATTTATTAAGCTTCTAGGTGCCAGGTTGGAAAAATCAAGCTTATATGTTGGAAAAGCCATCAATGTTATTGATTAAGTCATCTAGCCCCAGAGAATTAATAAGTTAGTTATTTCCCAGCTCTGTCCCCAAGACCATGGAGGTGTCTTCTTCCCTTCAGAAAAGGAAGAAATTATACCCCACTTTCAGCAAACATGATATTTTGTTGTTGTTTTTTTTTTCTTTTTCAATAACTGAGAAATCAAAGAGACAAATTACTAACTCAAAAAAAAAAAAAAAAAGCAATGTAATTCTGAAACCAGTGGCAGAGGTTAGAAAGGCATAGAGAATGAACATTTTTCTTCTGACTTTGTCTGATACATCTCCATGATTGCTTTGTATAAAGTTTTCGATCTCTACTTTGCTATAGATCTTGTTCACGAGATAAAAAGATAAATCATTTTCTGTCTCCATTGTAGGTCTCTGTCATGCCTAAGTCTCTCAAAGTTTCTTAAACCTGATTTTTCTTCCCTAGACAATTATATAAAAGAGGACATCAATTTTATGATTTAAGAACTGAGCTTCAGCCACTAAATACCAACGTTTTGCTCACTTTTAGATATATTGATGGGAGAGGAGGAGGAGCTCCTACCCTTGCTCTTAAGTTACTTTTCTGTTTCAAATACCTTTTGCAACCTGAATAACCTTAGCATTCTAAAAAGTCCTTAGGACACACTATTTCCTCACCCAACTGCAGTATTGAAGTTCAAATTAAAACTAGTTAAATAAGAAGGGAGGATGGAGTTTCTTTATCCTTTGTACTCTGTCACTTTGAACTTGAAAACCAAATGCAGTTGCCTGGCTTCTGCTTGCTGTGAGGTAACCTCAAAGGCAAAGTCTTTCAAATGACTGGTTTTCAGGATACTTCTTAATGGTACTGCCTAACCTCTTATACCTATGCTGTATGGCCTTTGTACATTTGGTTTAATGAGTATATCCTCTAATTGCCCCCTGAAGTGACTTTTTATCTAGAACACTAAGGATTTTAAGAGGTTAGTCAACCTTTTGAACTAGATCTGTCCTTATTAAGAATGTATGTATCCAATATATATATTATTTATTTACTTCTAATGGGACAAACTTTGACTTAAAACTTTGAAAATTTGTTTTCAATACTGAAGAGCAAAACACATCATTTTTTCTGGGTTATGTGTTTTATCTCTCTTCATTTTTTTATGTTATTTTGCCTTTTTAATTCTCACCTTCTAGCTTTACAGGATAAACAAGCAGGCACTCAGATAGAGAGAAATATTTATTCATTACCCACAAAGAATGTATAAAACACTGAGAATGGCAACAAAGAAAATAAATAGAATAATAATATAGTAATGGGACAGTAGGGGCACTATTTTAAGTAGGAAATATATGGAAGGATTTTCTGAGAATATTGATATTTAAATTCCTAAGTGATGAAAAAAAGACAGTCACATGAAAATTTAAGATGAAAAGAGGGGCCTTACCAGGTGGCACAGTAGATAGAGCATTTACATGGGTTATAAAGGAGCCAGGGTGAAACCCCAAGGTCACTGGCTTGCACAAGGAGTCACTGGCTTAGTTGGAGCCGCCCTGGTCAAGGAATGTATGAGAAAGCAATCAATGAACTACTAAAGTACTGCAACAATAAGTTGATGCTTTTCATCTCCTTCCCTGTCTGTCTCTGCCTCTCTCTCTCTCCTTCTCTTTCTCTTGCTTAAAAAAGAGGAGTAAAATGGAAGACAAGTCAAAGACTTTCAGATAATCTAGGATCTTTAAGACTATGGTAAAGAATCTGGGATTTCATTCTATCTCATTGTATTCTATTTTTTTGTAAAGTAATAAAAGCCCTTAACAAAGAGGTGAATCATATTTTAGAAAGTATGACTACTTTCTGAAAGTGAGTTTGTCTATTTTCAAAGAGGAATAAAGCTGGACACTAGTTAAAGCTTTAAAGATAGATTTTATTCAGTAACTACTGCACTTGGAGAAAGAGACTTTGGCAGCAAGAGAACTAAGTTCATTTCCAAAGACAGCATAGACTGCTGTGGGTTTCTAGCCAACAAATCAAGTACAAAGGTCAGTGGAGAAAAAAATTACTAAGAAGAGACATCAAGAGTAGGAAGAGTCTTACTAAACTGGGCTAAGGAGATTCTTGCTAATGATAGGCCCAGGACTTAGACATCGAGAGTGGCAAATGAGGAACTTGATCAGATGCTACGAGTGATCAGAGGTCAAAGTTGGAAGATTCCTTCCCATTTGATTAGCAGGCTTTTTGCTAAAATTGCCTTTAGTGGGTTAAGGACAGGGCCTAAGGATGAGACTTAGTCCCTAAAAGGGCCCGGAAGAGACTGTCCAAAGCTTGGTCAAGGAGAGAGTCTCTGTCACTACTTCTGTATGGAATGTACTCTGAGGGGGCTAAGGAATCAAGGCAGAAAAACCTACAGGATTCTGTCATGTTAGCTTAGATGAGAGATAATAGTAGCTTTAGCAGAGAAAAATGTAAAGGACAGGTTTTTTGAGGATATAATTTTTAAGATAAACCTAACTGAACTTATCATCAGAATGGAAGGAAGCCAAGGAGATCATCCAGCCTCCTAAACTTGTAGGCTGAACAACTGGATGGAAATAGTGTCAGTTACAGAAATGGATAGATTGCAGAGAAATGTCAGCTATGGGGTGTGCTGGTGGATCCATAGTCTTTTTTGGCTATGTGCCATCTGAGACACTGCCCCCAAACCCAATTAGATACTAAGTGGATAATTAAGTTTGGAGCCAAAGGGTTGGAGTAGGGCTACGGATACAGAGAAAGAAACCTTTAACCGAGGTTGGATTCAAAACCATGGGACTAGATGGAATCAGCTGAGAAACAGACAGACAGTAACACAGTTTCTTCTGCCCTTTGCTCATAAAGGACCAAGAAAAAACTTGGAAGCCCCCATAGTAAGTATTTTGATGTAATCACCTTGTGGGAAAGGGGTAGAGAAAAATGGACTGGTGCGCACTCTCTGATTATCCAGTGTCTACTTCATATTTTACAAGAGGAAAAAGGAGAAGGAGCTCAAATACTGAGTATTGACTCTGCCATGACCTGTGATAAATTTTCCTTAAAACTGTGTCATTTATTGTCTCCAAAAAGGAGCCATAATTTTAATTCTAGAGAAGAAAAAAAAAACCAAGCCTTAAAAATAAATATATATATATATATATATGACAACTTTCTGAGAATAACACCATAGGTCCAGAGTTTGCACCCACAGATGTCTGATTTAAAAGCTTGTGCATAGCTCATTAATGAAAAGTCTCTTGAATCCTGTAAATATGGGAATAAATGGATACAAGTCTAAGTATATAAAATTAAAATTTCCACAGTGACTTGTTCCCTGGATTAAAGATAGCAAAATGTCTCAGACCACCCCCCCTCAGTCAAAGGGAAGCTCCCTTTAAGTTGAGCATTTAATTCCAGTGCATCCGTCGAAAGTTCACTATCTTCCAAGTTCCCTCGATGTGGCCACTCAAGTTGGGAGCCTCAAATGGAAAGTGATAAAAAATGGAAAGTTTTACTGTCATTTAAGATCCCATCCTGGTTACACATATGTCCTTCCAAATTAATGATGATGTTGGTTATTTGAAATGAAATGCCTTATTTCACAGTTTTCTGGCTCATTATGTTGCCCATTAAGGAGCAATACATGGGCATTTGTTTTACTAGCATTTATGAGACCATGTCCAACCAATGTGCTTTTCTGTGTGTCTGCCTGCTTTTCTCAGAGGCATATCATCGGGCTGACATCTACTGAGGATTCATAATCAATTGATAGTTTATATAATTGACTTCTATTCCCCAGATCTGCCTTTCCCATCAAAAGTGTCTGACTTTGCTGAGCCTTTGTCATTCTACTATGAGTCAATAAACATTTCTTCAAATAACACAGCTTCAGGAATGTGTGTGATAAGATGGGACAGAATGCTAACTAAATAACACATATTATTGTTCGGTTTTTAACCCAATTCATTAGTTAGCACTAGCCCTGAATAATACTTTCATGTTATACTTATTTTGTATTATACTTAATCATTCTACCATTCTGCTCTTTCAATTTTTATTGGTGAGAACATTTAAGTTCTACTGTCTTCAAATATATAATACAGTATTATTAACTATAGTCATTGTTACTAAAGTTTTATAGTAGACCCTCAAACTTTATTTTTCTTAGACCTGAAAGTTTGTACCCTTTTACAAGCCTCTCCATATTTCACCCACTCTACAAGTCAACTATGTTTCATGACTCTCTTCCTTTTTTTTTTTTTATTCCACATACAGGTGATGCCATACAGTGTTTGTTTTTCTCAGTGTTTTTAACTCATGTCATCAAATAGATAAATTACTTTAAGATACTTTCTAAAAATATTTTATTTCTTGACTTGAGAGAGAGAGAGAGAGAGAGAGAGAGAAGGTGGAGGAGCAGAAGCAGCAACTCATAAAAGCTGCTTCTCATGTGGACCTTGACCAGGCAAGGGCAGGGTTTTAAACCAGTGACCTCAGTGTTCCAGTCTGACACTTTATCCACTGCGCCACCACAAGTCAGGCAGTAAGATAATCTTTTTAAAATGTTTAGAGTAGTGAATTGTGGGAGGGGGTTATCTGCAAAATTGGGTACAGTGCTCAAGGCAAGACAATAGTAGGTGTAAGAGACCTAAGGCAGAAGCACACTTGGCACTGAATAACAACAGCAAAAGCAATAGTATGGCTAGGGCAGATTTAGGGTAGGAGAGTAGTGGATCTATTAGAGTGGGGTTCAGGGGCCAGATGATAAATAGACTTTTATTGCAAGGTAAATGCTTTGACTTTTAGTGTGATTAAGCAGTGACTGGAGGATTCTGATGAAGGGAGTGGCATAATATATCTTATGGCTTATTTTAGTGATTGTTATTTAACTACCAAATAATAAATGTGTATAAATACAAGGTGGGGCAAATGTAGGTTTACAGTTATTTGAATGGAAAATACAATAAGTAATATAAGAATAAACTGTGTTTTTCTCACAACTGTAAACCTATGTTTGTTCCACCCTATATATACATATACATATACATATACATATACATATACATATACATATACACAGTGGGTACACACACACATATATCTATATCTATATCTATATCATCTATAGCTATATCTATATATATCATTTATAGCTATATCTATCTATATCTATAGATACCTATATTACTGGTAAGTATATATATAAAATATACATATGAAAATAACATATATAACTGAAAGAAGTTCTTGAACCCAATTTCAGTGAGTGTGTGTGTAGGGTTTTTCCACATCAACAAATAAATCACTCTACTCTACCAGCAGGGTGTCCAGGAGTTCAATTTAATTCTGACACTATCTACCCAGAGCTAGAATCCGATCTCACAGGTAAAGGACTCAGTACTAAAAGGCTATCCTCCACTCCAGGTTGCATTTGAAAATCCAGTTGTTACCTGTGTTTCTGACCCACTGGTCCTAAATCAGGCGGTCCCATGACGCCCCTCAAACTCAGGATGCTAACTCAAGTCTATGTTTTACCTGTTGACTACTGGCTATAAATCAGAAGTTTCCTGGACCCCCTCCTTAGATTTGTTTTACTAGCCTGGCTCACAGGAACTAAGGAAAATCTATTTCTTTATTAGATTACCAATTTATTGCAAAAAAATATTAAAGGATGCAAATCAACAGCCATATGAAGACTTACATAGGGCAAGGTTTTGAACAGAGGAGCTTTGTTCTCATGGAGCTTGGAGTCTAACATGGTGGCCTGTGGACACAGTATGGGGAAGGGAAAAAACACTGTCCTTTCGTGTTTCCATGGAGGCATCATTAGGGATATCTAATTTATTCGCAATTGACAACTGATTTAACCTCAAGCCCATCTTCCTTCCCTGGAAATCAAAGGGTGGGACTAAAAGGTCTAATTCTCTCACAGCACCTTTGGTTCCTACTGGTAACCAGCCCTATCCTTAGGTGTTTCCCATGTCTCTTCTTTCACATAAAGTCAACTTGATCACTCTCAACACAGAAAATGCCAAGGGTTTTGGGAACTATGTATGAGAAATAAGAAGAAAACCAAATGTGTATTTCCTATTATAAATCATAACTAATTCACATACATATGGTTAATTTATATATATATATAATACATATATATATATAGAGAGAGAGAGAAAGAGTTAATTTATATATCATATATATATATATATATAAGGTTAATTCCATCTTGTCACCACATAGTGTTTTTAACTCTAAAGACATACACAGGAATAAGAAATTGTCCTTAATTCTAAGACATTTACAATCTAGTAAAGCAGGAAAGATTTACTTGTGAATGAACAACAATATGAATTGTGTGAGGCTTATTTATTATGATAGCTCTCTCAGTGATCTTGGATCTATCACTTGTTATTTCTATAACCTCGGATATGGTCTTTAGCATCATTTAGGCTTTCTTCTATGAAATATCAACAATAAAAATAGTTATTTCAGCTAATAATAGTATATTGGAAGACAGTGGCTCCAAAGCTCACTCCCCAAAGATACCACCACATGAGAATTTAATGGGGGCAGGAGGGAGATACATATAAAAACTAGCAGTACAGTATGTGGAAAATAGTTGTAATTATTTGTAAAAATCTTAGACAATATATTTTAAAAAGAGAAAGATGAGAAGAAAGAGAAAGAGGGAAATCCAGTGTATTTTCTAAACATGTGCTATATTTGCATTATCACATAAATGTAGAGCAAAAATAGCTGATACTGAGTGCTTTCCAATTTCATGCATTATTCTAAGTATTTTTTGCAACTCAAGCCAAGTTCAGCCTCAAAATTAAGGCACAGAGTTTGAGTAACTTGTCTAAGGTCAACACAGCAAATGACTTGACCTCATGATTACACAAGACATCCTGGTATTCAAATATTAGCAATTATCCTTATTCAGTTAATAAATCATCAGATATCATGAATATATTATTTAACATATATTATATACCACCTATTTTGCTACTTTTCACCTATTGAGCTTATCGTTTGAGTATCCTGCTACTATAGTTGGAAGGAAATTTATTATGATAACAAAAATGGTATTGTTTCCAAAATAATACCTATAATAAAAAGGAGAAAAAAATACAACTTTCTTCTCTCTCTGAGTCTGTAGGCATGGTCCCTAAATCCAGGTTCCAGTGCAATAATCTTATCTTATAAAACTAAATTATTAAAGAATATTTTATCATTTTTAAAAAAATACTCTATAGACTAACCATAACTTATCAAACTTACTTTCTAAGAGCATATTTAACCTAGTAGTCTGATCTTTCCCAGATTCAATCATTTCCACCTACTTAGTCATGCAATTTATCACTTGTAAGAAACAATTTATTAAATGTGCAATTTAGTATGTTTACCTTTTATATTATTATAACTCATTATAGCTAAATAAATGTAATTTAAATCAAAATAACTATGATCATTTTTTTTTCTAAAACAATAGGAAATGAATTGTCGGTGACTTATGGAGAAAATGTGTATAAGTGGAGAGTGTGTAAGGATCAGAGAATATCCCTCTGGAATTATTCATACCATCACCGCAACTCACCTCCATCATGAAGCTGGTTATTGAGTGCTCTAGGACATTAGGACACAATGTTTTCTCCTTTACATGAATTGATAGTGCTTTTTATTTTACGGGAAATTCATATTTATCCCCAGGATTCAAGGGATTCAAGACTCTCTGAAAATAATACATTCATCATGAGTCTTACTACATATGTAATAAATGATTCTCTAGGGAAATTATATATTGTTTTCGAGCTGTGCACATTTTGTTGGACAACAACAGGCCAAGAGGATTTGCAAAAATGTGTAGCCTGTCTACTAATGAATTTGAAGACAGTATGGAAGCTCTTACTCCTATTGTCCTCAGGCACATAACCCATGATTGAATTCTAAGATGATAGGAAAGAATATTCTTAATTGGAAATAATTATGTTTTGCTCTATTGTTCTTGGGATAATGAGAACTCTATGTGTTAGGAATTAATCATTTTGGTGCTAAATGTTTCTGTAAAGACTGGGAGAAAGTTGTGTGGGAGTAGTGATGGATGTAGACATTTGTACGCTCAATACTGCTGATGGACAGTCTGAAGGCAAACATCAGGCAATTTACAAAAATAACTAATTCAACTTGGTTATCATCAACAGGAAACAGCAGGAGAAGCATCCCCAAGATGTCAACAGTCACCAGCATCAAAGATATACCTTTGGTTTTGGCACAGGGGAAAACTGTGAACAATACCAGAGGTAGCTAAAGGCATTTCATCAACACTGCACAAATAAGACATTCACAGACTTTTAAAATGTTTTGGACAAATGCAATGCTATGAAATTAAGTTCTTAAAACTTTAAAAGTTGTAAAGTAAAACATTATCTTTTCTTTACAAAAAAAAAAAAAAGTGCACTGGTGCACTCTAGAACAGTGGTCCCCAACCTTTTTTGGGCCACGAACCGGTTTAATGTCAGAAAATATTTTCATGGCTGGCCTTTAGGGTGGGATGGATAAATGTATCACGTGACTGAGACAAGTGTCAAGAGTGAGTCTTAGATGAATGTAACAGAGAGAATCTGGTCATTTTTAAAAAATAAAACATCGTTCAGACATAAATATAAATAAAATGGAAATAATGTAAGTTATTTATTCTTTCTCTGTGGACCAGTACCAAATGGCCCACAGACTGGTACTGGTCTGTGGCCCGGGGACTGGAGACCACTGCCTTAGAAAGTTTCCAGGTGCACCCTATGGTATTCCAGAGAAATATGTGCCTGTTGGGGACAAAAAACCAACAGGGGTTTTGGAGTTTAGGTTTTTGGGGGACAGAGGTGGGGGAATTGGCTGTAAACTGACAGTCTGCCCAACCCCCCACCTCACTTGCCTGATTAGGTTGCAAAAGGCTGTTAAGCTGTGGTGCTGGATTGTTTACACTACCCCCCATGTCCCCTAGAAAGACTGGAGGCAAGTTTCTTCTATCCTTTGTTTGGTGTAAAGTTAAGATGATATGTATGGTGGGAGTTATCTGCACTCAACACATTTAAAAGTAAAAAGAGAGGAATTCTTCAGTATATTGACTAGGAAATGAGAGTTTGCCTTTCAAATATATGCACAAACATTGAAGAAATTGCTAGGACACATCAGGCTCATGTTTCTCATAAACACAAGAATGAATAAACAACACATTCACACTAAGACCTGCTGAATTTCCTAAATCTTACTAAGAATGTATCTATAGATATAAAAAGATAACTTTTTTGTCGTTTTTTAAATTTTTTAACCCCTCTCTTTTACGAATTCTAAAAAGAATAATAAGTCAAATAATGTAACATTAAAATGTTTTTTAATGTCAGAATAAATTTAATTTTGTTGCATTTATTTCATTTAATTACCATAAAAGCACGCTTGGAATTTATATTTTTTTCTTTAATATTTGACTTAATTATTATTACATATTTCTCAGAAATTTGTATATAAGGCACCTACAATTATTTGTAGGATTTTAAATCTGCACCGACTTCAAAAAGTTTGAGAACCACTGCCTTAAGCTGTTAAATATAGCAGAAGTGGTAAAACTCCAGGTCTGTATCCTCAGTGGGACTGGGGTCAGAGATGTAGCAGGCCAGTTAAAACTAAAGCAATTTTATGTACTACTTTAACTCTCTAACAAATGTGTGGACACAGAGAGTACACGGCCCATGGGCATCGCTATGGTCTAAGCTAGTGGTGCATCACAACATGAATTCAACATTTCTCTTATTTGGCTGTTTATATATTGACAAAAATCAGGGTCATGTGAACATCAGGTCAACCACAAAAAGGAAAAGACTTTCACAAAAGGACAGCCGAAGGTAGTTGGATTTTAATGATCGCTAACAGTGTTTGTTGGCCAATTGTACACATGTGCAACCCTGTGTTCTTTAGTGTTATCTGACAAAGACACCCCAGTATACCTATATCTTACCCTTTACCCCTATTGTCTCTCAGAATCACTTTAGTAAGAGTTAATGGAAAATGCCATTATATTAAAAATTGTTCTTAACCCTAAAAAGAAAGATGAATTATGAATATAAAACTTTGTTAAACCTTGATTGCTGAAATGATAATAAACCACACATCTGGTGTTTATTTTAGTATGATAATACCCTAGCAAGTACCTGACAAAAGTGTTTATTCAGATTATTACAAAAATAGTTTTTTTTCCTCACAAAATTAAATGTGCAAAGAGCACACTCACTTTAAAAAAAAAATTAAAATAAGATTCTGTAAAGATTTCTGTTCTTTTTGAAAATTCAGCTTGCCTCATATCTTATCTATTAACAGACTATTAACAGAATAATCATATACTTTATTAATTACAAAGAAACTATTTAAAATATTCATAAAATAGTTGTAGTAAATTTTTTGTCTCTCATTTAGAACAATTTAATATCTTGACCAGTTACACTTATCGGTGTTCCTGGAGATCTTAGCTCTGTTGGTTAGTAAGAATGCCCCAAGTGTCATGTTGTCTTGCCTGATCATTTCTACTCCCACTCTTCCCAGACCCCCAGAAGGAATCAAAGAGTTCTAAATCTTAAAAATATTCTGCCCAAAGCATTGTAGCCAGTTGGTCTAGGACATTGTTTTCTAAAGTTGTCAGTTTTGAGATTCTTCTACAGAATGACCTCAAGAAGCAAATCTCACTGTAATCACTTAACTTTTCACAAGAGGGTGTGTGAGGTTAAGGGTGGTACTGAGCCTGCTGTTCTGTCATTTCATTCAAACCAAAGTAAGAAAGAGCTTGCTTGCTCTGAGCCATGTGCAAATGAGGTTGGAAAAAAAAAAAAAAAAGCATTTCCTGAAAGGGGGTAAAGGTTTACCAACAAATGCTGTTCTGAAAAACCTTTTGCTTGAATTCTCTACATATAAGAACAATCCTTGCAGTTAGCACTTTAACTAAAGGATATGTCCAATGTCCAAACAGTTTAAGAATGGCAAACTCAGTGTAGAGGTGAATCTTTTTTCATCAGCTTTCACAAATTAGAAAAGTAAAGGAAGAAAATTCAGCTCAGGGAAAATCCATGGGGCATCCAAGAGCTGGCCAGCAGTGTCTACTACTTCTGCAGTCTCCAAATGTAAAAATGTGACTACGTTATTTTCAAAACCAAATCCAAGGTATGTGTGCAGCTGCTTTGCATGCATGGAAATATATACATAGGCATGATTATAATTAATTTTTGTTTTTCTATTTGCAGTAAATATTACATAAATATTTTAAAAAGCATCAGCATTGAAAGTAAAGGACTAAGAGGCTGGCTTCAGCAGGTCACAATCTATGTAAATACTTTAGACACTATTGATTGACCTCATTAATGACCAAGAACTCTCTTGCTATTCTGAATTGGGCTTCTCGTTAACTGAGTGAACTAAGGCAGGTATTTCTGCTGAATTGGGAAAACTGTGTGGTAGTTTCGTGATTTGAACAAAGTTTCATTAGCTTCTAGGAAGAAATCACAAAATTGATTTTCATCTGTGAACTGAGACAAGACTTGAAAAATTCTCCAGAGAAAGAAGGAAAGAAAGAATGTAAGTTGTGCATATAATGCTGAGTTATTTAGGAAATTTAATGTGGGGTATAATTCAATCAATTCTTAATGAAAGCCATGAAAACTCTAATACATGTAATATATCTCTTACTCCTTTTTGTATTGTATTTAATATCTGCCCACAAACAGTGATCAAAGCACCGAGGGTATATTCAGGTTGAAGCTAGAGTGACCAAACCATTTAAATGTTTCTTCAACCGAGATTTCAATTCTCCCAAACCAATCTTCCAACACAAGTTTCATGAGCATAAAGACTCTTAATAAGTACCACTGAATGATGATTAACTTCCCAAATTACTAGCTAATTAATCTGCTGTGAATTTAATTGGTGAATTCAGCCCTCCAAGTCAGAAAAGCTAGTAAGGTAGGCAGTCTCAAATTAATTTCTCTTGAAAAAGTAGAAAGCTAGAAAAATCCTATTAATTTAGGCTAAAAATAACTGATTAGAGAAAAAATATTTTGATAATATACAGGCTATTCTCTTCTTTTTGTTTTAGTACTAAATAGTCCAAATACCAGGGTGGTTCTACTTTTTTTTTTTTTTTAATAAATTTTTATTAATGGTAATGGGATGACATTAATAAATCAGGGTACATATATTCAAAGAAAACATGTCTAGGTTATTTTGTCATCAAATTATGTTGCAAACCCCTCGCCCAAAGTCAGATTGTCCTCCGTCACCCTCTATCTAGTTCTCTGTGCCCCTCCACCTCCCCCTAACTCTCTCCCTCCCTCCCTCCCATGTCCTCCCTCCCCCCCCACCCTAGGTAACCACCACACTCTTGTCCATGTCTCTTAGTCTCATTTTTATGTTCCAACAATGTATGGAATCATGTAGTTCTTGTTTTTTTCTGATTTGCTTATTTCACTCCTTATAATGTTATCAAGATCCCACCATTTTGCTGTAAATGATTTGATGTCATCATTTCTATGGCTGAGTAGTATTCCATAGTGTATATGTGCCACATCTTCTTTATCCAGTCTTCTATTGAAGGGCTTTTTGGTTGTTTCCATGTCTTGGCCACTGTGAACAGTGCTGCAATGAACATGGGGCTACATGTGTCTTCACGTATCAATGTTTCTGAGGTTTTGGGGTATATACCCAGTAGAGGGATTGCTGGGTCATAAGGTAGTTCTATTTGCAGTTTTTTGAGGAACCACCATACTTTCCTCCATAATGGTTGTACTACTTTACAGTCCCACCAACAGTGAATGAGGGTTCCTTTTTCTCCACAGCCTCTCCAACATTTGCTATTACCCGTCTTGTTGATAATAGCTAATCTAACAGGGGTGAGGTGGTATCTCATTGTAGTTTTGATTTGCATTTCTCTAATAACTAATGAAGCTGAGCATCTTTTCATATATCTGTTGGCCATTTGTATCTCTTCCTGGGAGAAGTGTCTGTTCATGTCCTCTTCCCATTTTTTTATGGGATTGTTTGTTTGTTTGTTGTTGAGTTTTATGAGTTCTTTGTAAATTTTGGATATTAGGCCCTTATCTGAGCTGTCGTTTGAAAATATCAGTTCCCATATAGTTGGCTGTCTGTTTATTTTGATATCAGTTTCTCTTGCTGAGCAAAAACTTTTAATTCTGATGTAGTCCCATTCATTTATCTTTGCCTTCACTTCTCTTGCCATTGGAGTCAAGTTCATAAAATGTTCTTTAAAACCCAGGTCCATGATTTTAGTACCTATGTCTTCTTCTATGTACTTTATTGTTTCAGGTCTTATATTTAGGTCTTTGATCCGTTTTGAATTAATTTTAGTACACGGGGACAGGCTGTAGTCGAGTTTCATTCTTTTGCATGTGGCTTTCCAGTTTTCCCAACACCATTTGTTGAAGAGGCTTTCTTTTCTCCATTGTGTGTTGTTGGCCCCTTTATCAAAGATTATTTGACCATATATATGTGGTTTTATTTCTGGACTTTCTATTCTGTTCCATTGGTCTGAGTGTCTATTTTTCTGCCAATACCATGCTGTTTTGATTATCGTGGCCCTATAATATAGTTTAAAGTCAGGTATTGTACTGCCCCCAGCTTCATTCTTTTTCCTTAGGATTGTTTTGGCTATTCGGGGTTTTTTATAGTTCCATATAAATCTGATGATTTTTTGTACCATTCCTTTAAAAAAATCTCATAGGGATTTTGATGGGAATTGCATTAAATTTGTATATTGCTTTGGGTAATATGGCCATTTTGATTATATTTATTCTCCTTATCCAAGTACAAGGAATATTTTTCCATCTCATTGTATCTTTTTCGATTTCCCTTAACAATGCTTTGTAATTTTCATTATATAGGTCCTTTACGTTCTTTGTTATGTTTATTCCTAGGTATTTTATTTTTTTTGTTGCAATCGTGAAGGGGATTATTTTTTTGAGTTCGTTTTCTAATATTTCATTGTTGGCATATAGAAAGGCTATGGACTTTTGTATGTTAATTTTGTATCCTGCGACCTTACTGTATTGGTTTATTGTTTCTAATAATCTTTTTGTGGAGTCCTTCGGGTTTTCGATGTATAGGATCATATCATCAGCAAAAAGTGATAGCTTTACTTCTTCTTTTCCGATATGGATGCCTTTTATTTCTTTGTCTTGTCTGATTGCTGTGGCCAGAACTTCTAGCACCACATTGAATAAGAGTGGAGAGAGTGGACAACCCTGTCTTGTTCCTGATTTAAGGCAGAAAGTCCTCAGTTTTATGCCGTTTAATAGGATGTTAGCTGATGGTTTATCATATATGGCCTTTATCATGTTGAGATATTTTCCTTCTATACCCATTTTGTTGAGAGTCTTAAACATAAAATTGTGTTGTATTTTATCGAAAGCCTTTTCTGCATCTATTGATAAGATCATGTGGTTTTTGTTCTTTGTTTTGTTGATATGGTGTATTACGTTAACCGTTTTGCGTATGTTGAACCATCCTTGAGATTCTGGGATGAATCCCACTTGATCATGATGTATTATTTTTTTAATATGTTATTGTATTCGGTTTGCCAGTATTTTGTTTAGTATTTTAGCATCTGTATTCATTAGAGATATTGGTCTGTAGTTTTCTTTCTTTGTGCCATCCTTGCCAGGTTTTGGTATGAGGGTTATGTTGGCCTCATAAAATGTGTTTGGAAGTATTGCTTCTTCTTCAATTTTTTGGAAGACTTTGAGTAGAATAGGAACCAAGTCTTCTTTGAATGTTTGATAGAATTCACTAGTATAACCGTCTGGGCCTGGACTTTTATTTTTGGGGAGATTTTTAATAGTTTTTTCTATTTCCTCCCTGCTGATTGGTCTGTTTAGGCTTTCTGCTTCTTCATGACTCAGTCTAGGAAGGTTGTATTGTTCTAGGAATTTATCCATTTCTTCTAGATTGTTGTATTTGGTGGCATATAATTTTTCATAGTATTCTACAATAATTCTTTGTATTTCTATGATGTCTGTGGTGATCTCTCCTCTTTCATTTTGGATTTTATTTATTTGAGTCCTGTGCCTTTTTTCCTTGGTGAGTCTTGCCAAGGGTTTGTCAATTTTGTTGATCTTTTCAAAGTACCAGCTCCTTGTTTTATTGATTTTTTCTATAGTTTTTCTGTTCTCTATTTCATTTATTTCTGCTCTGATTTTTATTATCTCCTTTCTTCGGCTGGTTTTGGGTTGTCTTTGTTCTTCTTTTTCTAGTTCCTTAAGGTGTGAAGTTAAGTGGTTTACTTCGGCTCTCTCTTGTTTGTTCATATAGGCCTGAAGTGATATGAACTTTCCTCTTATTACTGCTTTTGCTGCATCCCAGAGATTCTGATATGTCGTATTTTCATTTTCATTTGTCTGTATATATCTTTTGATTTCTGCGCTTATTTCTTCTTTGACCCATTCATTTTTAGAAGTATGTTGTTTAGTTTCCACATTTTTGTGGGTTTTTCCCCCTCTTTTTTGCAGTTGAATTCTAGTTTCAAGGCTTTATGATCAGAAAATATGCTTGGTACAATTTCAATTTTTCTAAATTTGCTGATATTGTCTTTGTGGCCCAACATATGGTCAATTCTTGAGAATGTTCCATGTACACTAGAGAAAAATGTATACTCTGTCGCTTTGGGATGAAGTGTCCTGTAGATGTCTATCATATCCAGGTGTTCTAGTATTTCGCTTAAGGCCACTATATCTTTATTGATTCTCTGTTTGGATGACCGATCTAGAGCCATCAGCGGTGTATTGAGGTCTCCAAGTATGATTGTATTTTTGTTAGTTTTTGTTTTAAGGTCAATAAGTAGCTGTCTTATATATTTTGGTGCTCCTTGGTTTGGTGCATATATATTAAGGATTGTTATGTCTTCTTGATTCAACTTCCCCTTAATCATTATGAAATGACCATTTTTGTCTCTGAGTAATTTTCTGTCTTGTAGTCAGCATTATTAAATATGAGTATTGCTACACCTGCTTTTTTTTGGGTGTTGTTTGCTTGGAGTATTGTTTTCCAGCCTTTCACTTTGAATTTGTTTTTATCCTTGTTGCTTAGATGTGTTTCTTGTAGGCAGCATATAGTTGGATTTTGTTTTTTAATCCATTCTGCTACTCTGTGTCTTTTTATTGGTAAGTTTAATCCATTTACATTTAGTGTAATTATTGACACTTGTGGGTTCCCTACTGCCATTTTATAAATTGCTTTCTGTTAGTTTTGTATCTAGTTTGATTCTTCTCTTTTGTTTTTCTATCATTTGTTTTTGTTTGTTTGTGTTCCATACTTCTTTCCTCTGTTGCTACCTTTTTTAAGTCAAGTGTTTTTGTGGTGGTTTTTTCAAGGGTGGTTACCATTAAGTAATGAAAAGGGTACCTACCATATTCATTGTAGTACCCTATCTCATAAGTATTTCTGCACTTCATCGTCCTTTGCTACTGTTAATCTCCATCCTCTCCCCCCTTTTTTTCCTTTGTTGTCACAGTTTAATTTGGTTTTATTGTGTTCTTGGTGGAGCTGTTACTTGTGGTGTTGTTTTCTTTTGTTCTTTGAATCTGGTTGGAAAACCCCCCTTAGTATTTCCTGGAGTGGGGGCTTTCTGTTGATAAATTCTCTCATCTTTTCTGTATTTGTGAATGTTTTTATATCTCCTTCATACTTGAAGGATAGCTTTGATGGGTATAGTATTCTTGGCTGAAAGTTCCTCTCTTTCAGGGCTTTAAATATTGGGGTCCACTCTCTTCTAGCTTGTAGAGTTTCTGCTGAGAAATCTGATGATAATCTAATAGGCCTTCCTTTATATGTTGTACTCTTCTTTTCCCTGGCTGCCTTGAGAATTTTTTCTTTGTCATTGGTTTGTGTCATCTTTAATATGATGTGCCTTGGAGTGGGTTTGTTGGGGTTAAGAAAACTTGGTGTTCTGTTTGCTTCTTGACTTTGAGGCTTTAGTTCCTTCCACAGGCTTGGGAAGTTCTCGTCTATTATTTGTTTGATTATATTCTCCATTCCATTTTCTTTCTCTTCTCCCTCTGATATACCTATTATTCTTATGTTATTCTTTCTGATGGAGTCAGACAATTCCTGTAGGGCTTTCTCATTTTTTATTATTTTTGAGTCTCTTTCTTCTTCTCTTTGTTGTGCCTCAAGTTGTTTGTCTTCTATTTCACTAATCCTATCTTCAATCTGGGCTGTTCTGTTAGCTAAGCTTGTTACCTCGTTTTTTAGCTCGTGAATTGAGTTTTTCATTTCTGTTTGATTTGTTTTTATAGTTTCAATTTCCTTGGTAATATATTCTTTGTGTTCATTGAGTTGTTTTCTGATCTCCCTATATTGCCTTTCTGTGTTTTCTTGTATATCTCTGAGTATTTTTAAGATTTCTCTTTTAAATTCTCTGTTATTTAGCTTCAAGGCTTCCAATATGTTAAGTCTTTTCTCCATAGATTTTTCCACATCTATTTGTGTTACCTCTCTTTCTTTTGTATCCATAATATTCGATTTCCTCTTTCTTATCGGCATCTGAGGGTGGTCTTATTGATAGCACTAATTAGAATTAATAAAGAGTAAAAAGAAAAAAAAAAAAGGGTAAAACACCCCACAAAAAAAACAGTAATAATTTATTATTTCCCCCTTTTTTTCTCTCTTCTCTTTCCCTCCTCTCCCCTCCTCAGGGAAATATTGTGCCTATAATGGAGGGCCTGATTTGGGGTGAAGAGTTCAAGGGGCAAAAAAAAGGGAGTAGGGACCTACTAAATG
This sequence comes from Saccopteryx bilineata, assembly GCF_036850765.1. NCBI lineage: Eukaryota > Metazoa > Chordata > Mammalia > Chiroptera > Emballonuridae > Saccopteryx > Saccopteryx bilineata. The sequence continues at coordinate 1,851 of NW_027095608.1, read as the reverse complement.
CAAAAAAAAAAAAAAAAAGGAAGAAAATCTTAGACAAGCATAAGATGATTTGCTTGTAAGTGATGGTCAACTAAGAGATATAATGAGAGGGATAAGAGGGAACCAGAAAAAAGGACCAAAAAAGAATAATAAAGAAGAAAAAATAAAAATAATAAGTAAAAATCTGTTGTATTAAGTGGAGCGAAGACTAAATACAATGGAGACCTTGGGTTGGGAGGACCCAAAATGCCACAAAAATAAACAAACAAGAGAAAAAAAATAAAAACAAAAGCAAAAAAGAGAAATAAAGCCAAAAAAAAGCCTTGAGTCCCAAATTAACTAATTTGTTCATGATTGAGGATTATATGGGAGGAAAGTAAAATGAGAAAAGAAAAAACGAATAGAAAAGAAAAAATAAGAAAAAGAGAAAAACGAAGGAAGAAATAAAATAGGAGGAGAAAAAAAACAAAATAAAGCAAGACAAAAAAAAACAAAAAAAAAAACAAAAGAGGAGAGAGTGAGAGTTAAGTGTTTTGGAGTATAACCTTAAAGGAGGGTGAGGATGAAGAAGAAAAATAAAATGCAACACTCATGGGTAGTGTAGTTCAAGAAAGCGGAAGCATAAGATGGGCAGAGAATAGAAGGACCGAGGTGGAGGAAATAAAGGCAAAAAGATAGAAGAAACAAACAACAACAACAACAAAAAAAAAAAAATTAGTGGATCAAGTTGTAAAGTCTGTGGGTTTTTCTTGATTTTGAGAGATTAACTTCTTCCTTTTTCTTTTCTCTCCCTCTTCCTAGTCAGTGACTCTGTACCCCAGGCTCTGCCCCTGTGTCACTCTTAGGTAGGGATTTGCAGTTGATGGGATTCTATGGCAATGTCATATAATTGGCTTTAGTCTTGCTGGAAGTAAAGGCTTGTTGGCGTTTGCAGGGTCCAACGATGAGAGAGTTTGCTTTCCTGGATTCTCTCTCCTAGTCCCCCCTTTCTGAATTAGCAGCCTGGTGATCCAGCTATAAGGCTGCAACTGCTTCTGCCTGGGGAGTAAGAGGCTCAAAGAGCTGGGAAATCCCCACTCTATCCCCACTCAGTGCAAGGCTTTGGGAAAGGCTCTGAGAGTCAGGGCCTCCAGTGTAATCAGGCGGGGGTGGGAGTCAATTGTTGTCAAGGTGACTGTTCAGCGCCTATCATTTAGTTGGACCTCTCAACCCAGGCTTTCCACACTTTGTAGCCTGTTTTTGCAGGGAAGAAGAGGCACTAGTCTCTGCTTACGACTAGTGTAGTATAGACCTTATTATCTGCCAAGTCCTTCTTGTTAGCGTTTATCCCTGAATATGGAGGCTCTATCAATCAGAAGTTGCCCCCGCCCCTTTAGCGAGAGGCACTAAAAAATATCACGCCTCTTGTCTTGAATCGCTGAACTGAGAGAGATCTTATCAATTAGATCCGAGGGTGCGCAGATTTTATGGGTTAAGCTAATTTCAGTGATTGGGTTGCAGCTGTGTTTCCGAAGGTATTTTACGCTGCCTGCGCGCGCCCCTCCCCCAACGCTTGATTGTTAGCTTGAATGGCTGGGTGAGGTGCCCCGCCCACGGAGAGGATCTCCCAAGCCTCTCCCGCTCGCCCCACCGCTGGCAGCTGGACCGCACCAGGCGCAGGATAATGGAGCCCCCTGGGTGTGCGGGCCAGTAGGGCGCCCTGGGCGCGTGGAATGCCCAAGGCACGCGCGCGAATGGGGCACTCCGGGCACCCGTGGCCGGCGACCCCCACTCGCAGTGTGCGGGCCGCTGGGAATGTCAGCGGTGCTCAACCGGACCGGGCGCGCGCGCGGCGGCTCGTGGCGGCCGCTCCCAGCGGCGGTTCGCGGGGGC
>NW_027095607.1:0-31006 GCF_036850765.1 Saccopteryx bilineata | reverse complement strand
CCCCCATCTCCTTCCTTATCCCAGATACAAACTCTGTACAAACTGGCATCTCACTCAGCACTCCGCCATCTTGGCTGCTTTTCCTGGCCTTCTCCACGTGGCCTCCTCCCACTGCTGGCTCTATTCTCTCTGCTCTCTCATGCTAACCTCAGGAACCAAGAGCCACAAACTCCCGCTCTGTTCCCATTTTATAGTGTAGAAATCCAAACCCTTAATCCAATATACACAATAGGGAAGTCTCTAATACAAAGTCACTTCTCTGAGGCATGATAGGATTGTACCACCTCACACCAAAAAGGGTGGGGCAGGTTTAATCCCAAAACCAAGCCTCAGGCTACAACAATTCTCAACACACATTAATATCACCTGGGCAACGGCCTCTTTGACAAAGTGAGCATAATACATTTTATCTGCCCAACAAAAGTGCATGAAAGTTGAAGGTTTATGTAAGTTGTAGAAGGTTTTTGCAGGTTGTAGGAGATTTGTACCAAGAAAAAAGAATTTGTACAGTCAGAAAACTGGTTTTCAAAGAATGTTTAATAAGTCACCCTAGCTAACAATCCTCTACCCTCCCCACATATTAGGATGACTCTTTCCTCCACCCTGACCATCTGGAGCTCAGAAACAGAGAAACAAACCGGCCCCTTGTCCTTCTATTCTCTATTCAACTCTCAGCCTGCCTCACCAAATCAGGAACGTTCTACTCGTGTGGGTTCAACACCTATCTGTGTTTCTATACTAATTAGACAAAAACCTGTATCCTAATCTATCTCACCCTAAATATCAACCTAATCCCACCCAATGAGCCTCTTCCAGTTCCTAATACACTATCCATCAATGTAAGAACCAAACAAGCTGTACAGGTAATTTCTCTTCTTATTGCTTTAGAAATCTCTACAAAAGTTGATCTAGGGACAGGGGGACTAGCCACACTACCCTGTCTTATTCCTATTCTCTCTCTCTCTCTCTCTCTCTCTCTCTCTGAAGCCCAGCAAAGTCATAAACATGGAATCAGTGGTTTCACACAAACTGGCCATCTTGACTATTACCTATCATTGCTGCACACACTCTCCTATTTATTTTTCTAACTTTTAGACCCTGCCTCTTACGTTTGTTCACTAGTTTCTTACAAAACTGCATGCAGAACTTCGCCAATCAGAAAACTGGAAAATCTACCTAACCCTACACATCAAGCCTGAAACCTGCCCTCATGAAACAAAAAAATCTGAAACCCTATGTAAGGCCAGGAGCCACCATCATGGCCATACCCATGCAGGTTCCCAATGGATTTGGGCAGACAATAAAGAAATGGTGGAGTCAGAGGATGGGGGGCCATCCTATTTATTGGTGTCTCACCAAGACAGGCAAACCACAAAAGAAGACAAGGGAAAAGCAGAAAACCAGCTTTTCCCATGAAGGGCAAGGGATCAGGGAAGCTCCTGCAATTGTGATAGCAGGAACTGTGTGTCCAAGCTCCTGGTCTGTCCCACTTTATAGTGTAGAAAACCAAAATCGCTTAATCCAATATACAAACAAGGAAGTCTCTGATACAAAGTCACTTATCCAAGGCATAATTGGATTCCTCATGAGAGTGCACCACCCAGATCATACAATCAGTCAAGGGTGTGGGGAAAAGCTTAGTCCCAAAACCAAACCTTAGACAACAATGACCTGGCCTGCCCATAGCCTGTCCCCCACACCCAATATAAGTCACAAGCGAGCAAACATATACATTATATTTACAAACTTATTTGACCAACATTCCACCCCTTTTGCTCACTTTACAATCTAAACCACAGGCATCTTCCATGATGGTCACTGTGCAAGGAGTGGGATACATTGCATAAACAGAAATAGTACCAACTACAGCAATAGGATTAACAGATAAAAAACTATGGGCGAAATGAGAGAGCTGTCAGTGGCACCAAGAGAGGCAAATCCTTTCCCTCTGGCAGAATACAGGCCAGAGTTTTGTCTGCAGACAGCACCGTAGCTGGCACCAGAGGCCGCCCTGAGCGGGCATACCAAACCTTATTGGCCAATACACCAGCATCTGCTGGTTCTATGTGTAGTAAAATAGGAGAACTCATTATTGGCCATAAAGAAATTACAAAGGTGCCCTTCAAAATGCTGTCCCCTTGAGCGCTCAAGGGATAATACACTTCTACCCTAGGTGGCCAGGTGCTGGTTGCCCAAGGAGTTAACTGGAGGTCCACCTCTAGCCCTTTTCCCCATGGTGCCAACAAGGCCACCCATCTCAGATGGGGGGCCTGTACAGTCCAGGGCCAAGTCCATTGAAGCCGTTGTCCTTTAAGAAGGGCTGTTGGAGCAGGCAAGAGCACGTTGCCCTGCTGTCCAAAACCTGGCTTGAGTAAAATGTCCTTGGTGCGTATCTGCAACTGAATAGGGGCAGCTGTCCAATGCAGGAGGGCCTCTACTGGAGCTGGGCTTCCCCTTCGAGGTCGCTCATTCAAAATCCGAAGTACTGTCCATAAGCGGCGTGTCCATCCAGTAAGAGAGCCGGTGCCCCCCTCCTGTCGCAGTCCCTGCTTTAAGAGTCCATTATAATGCTCAATGATACCAGCAGCCTGGGGGTGGTAGGGAACATGGTACTTCCAGTCCACCCCCAGCTTTTCAGCCCATTACCTCACCGATGAACCAGTGAAGTGGGTACCATTGTCACTTTCAAGGACCAGCGGTCACCTGTATGCAGCACTCAGGTGGTCCAGAGCCTGTATGACTGCCCTCTGGTCAGGGTTACGAGCGGGGTAAGCAGCAAGCAGCCCGGTGGCAGTATCTACACAAGTGACTGCATACTGGTACCCTTCTGACTTCGGTAAGGGTCCAATGATATCTATCTGCCATCGTGACAGTGGAACATGACCCCTCTGGATCTGTCCAGGTGACACCAGTGGTCTCCGAGGGTGTTCCTTGGAACATACTGCACATTGCTCACAGGCTGCAAGTACCTCTGCATAGGACACAGGCAAGTTCCAAGCCTTAACTGTAGCCCACATAGTTTTCTGTCCTGCATGGAGCAGGCGCCGGTGGAGCCACTGTGCCACATCACCTGCAGGGGCAGTCTCCAACCATCACACCCTTGCCAACGTATCTGCCTCATCATTCCCAGGATGGGCTAGAGGGGCATGCCCTGTGACATGATATACTGTCACCTGCTTCTGGTATCCTATTTCCCATATGTCCTGCCACATGGCCTGACCCCATAATGGACGGTGCATTACCATCCACTGGTTAATGTGCCAAGTAGCAATCCAAAGGGTCAGTCCACGATAGACAGCCCAACTGTCAGTAGAAATCACCAGAGGTGAAGTTTCATTATGGGCAACTAGCCAAACAGCTCTTAATTCTGCCCATTGGCTGCTTTGGCCTGTACCCGCGTCCATCAAAATAGTCTCAGTGGCCGGATGGAAGGCGATAGCTGTCCATTTGGCAGGTTGGCCCCTGCTGGAACCATCAGTATACCAGGCATCCTCAGGGATGGGCACCCGCTCCTCCTGGTAGGGAATGACCTCAGGTTCTGCCTCCTGAGCCCCAGTTGCACCTGACTCTAAGGTCGCATAGGTGACTGGACCCAAGACTTCCTGCAGTTCTGCCCTAAATGGACTGGTGCTAAGAGCACAGCATTGTTGCAGATAGGCACCCCACTTGACCAGGGTAGACATTTGGGCCATACCACTACGTGGTTGAGTTGCCCAATCTCTCACCCATCAAGCTATTGGGTATGTTGTTTTGACTGTAACTGGTGTTGTGGTTGTAATACTCTCAGTTGCCAGGAGGGCAGCATACACAGCTGCCAGCTGCTTCTCTACTAATGAGTAACGAACTTCAGCACCTTTCCACAATTGGGACCAAAATCCAATAGGTTGCTGTAGGTGCTCTGTCCGTTGCAACAAGCCCCATCCAAACCTCTCTGAGGTTACATGAACATCCAGCTCACAGGGCCTGGCAGGATCAAACACATTCAAGGCCTGTGCCACCTTGACAGCTCTCTTAGCAGCTTCAAATGAACCTTGCGCCTGCTCAGTCCAATCCCAACGAACCCCCTTTCGAATAAGGTTGTACAAGGGGCATAGTAACTGAGCCAAATGCGGTATAAAATTCTCGCCAATACCCCAACAAACATAAGAATTCCTGTAATTGTTTTACCGTAGTGGGTACGGGGTATGCTTGAATCTTATCTATAACTGCGTCAGGGATAACTTTTGTCTTACCCGACCAGACAACTCCCAAGAATTTAACAGATAACCCAGGTCCTTGTAATTTGTTCTCGTTAACTGCCCAGCCACATGCTTTCAAATGGGATAGCAGGGTAGGGACTGCTTCCTCCAATTCTGAAAGAGAATCACTAGTTAGCATAATATCATCAATATAATGGTACATGCGGACTACCTCTGGCTGTTTCCATTTAGCCAGGTCAGCAGCCACCAGCCCATGGCACAAGTGGGGCTATGCAAATAGCCCTGGGGTAACACTGTAAAGGTCCATTGTCTCCCTTCCCAATTGAAGGCAAATTGGTCTTGACTCTCTGTGGCTATATCAATGGAGAAAAAAGCATTGGCCAAGTCTGCCACAAAGTGGTATGTCCCCAACTCATGGCTTAGCCGATCTATCATGTTAGCTATCAAGAAAACAGCAGCATGCAAAGAGGGAACAACTTTATTAAGTTCCCTGTAATCTACTCTCAGTCTCCAGGTTCCATCTGCTTTGCGCACAGGCCATACTGGGTAGTTGTAAGGACTGTGTGCTGGCCGGATGATCCCCACCTTTTCTAGTTCAAGGATTGTCCCTGTGACTTCTTCATAACCACCTGGAAGGCGGTACTGCTTGTTGTTAGTCACATGCCGAGGGACGGGTAATTGCAAAGGGGAATGTGATGCATGTCCCCGCAATACTGCCTTCACAACCCTGATCCACAGCCGGAACTCCCCAGCTGTAGTTTCCAACCACAGTCCTTGCAAGACATCTACCCCCAAAATATATTCAGGAATAGGAAATACATACAACTTATATGGCTTAGGAGGCAGTCTCCCTATACCCAATGAAATAGTTATTGGCTTCACTTGAACAGTTTGGCCCCCATAACCATCAATGGCCACTGGGGTCCCAGCAAACCACTCTGGGTTTCCATAGAGAAGGGAACATTCTGCACCTGTATCCACCAAGGCCAACACCCATTGTACATTGAAAGGGGACCAGTGGATAGCCAGTTCCACGTGTGGCCTCCGGTCCCCACCTATCCCCGTTAGACGGGTCCCTAGGCCTTTTTCCTATTCAAACTGGTACAATGGGTCTTGGGAGTTCTCCTCTCCCTCGGCCGTCTCTATCATATAATCTTGTAACCGAGCTGTACGCGCACCAAATGTTTTATTGGTAGCTGCTGGGGCCTTTCGTCTCAGTGGCTGGAACTTCTGTTCTGGTTTAAGCTGCTGCCAAAGCTCTAAAAGAATTTTATTAGACTGGCCATCCAATTTCCCCTTATCTGCTCCAGCTGCAATCAAGTCTACCCACATCTGCGTTCCGGTAACCTTTACAGGCCCGTTTCCCTTGTTAGTTGGGGAGGGGAAACACAGGCAGCAGCCCTCACTGCATTATGATCCCAAGCGGCCTCCAGCTCTCTCAAATCTTCTACCATCTGTGTAACTGCATTGATGGGTTGCCACACATAGGGGCCCAATATAGCCACAAGTGACCCAAAAAGGGCTGATGGGGCGCTAGCAAGGACAAATTCCCTCATTTTGGCTGTAAACACTTCCTCATCTGGCCCACGAGACCCAGGGTTGAAAACAGCATTCTTTATACCTAGTTCCTGAAGGATCTTTACTAATTCACTGTAGCACTTCCACGGACTCATTGCCCCCGGCAATTCTCCAGCATTCTGCCAGACCATATGAATGGCGGCCATCACCCATTCTAATAGGGTATGGTCTCCTGGGTTGCCATGGCAGTTCTGAAGACGCTGCCTCAAGGAAGAGTGTGTGGTAATGGCGGCCAATTTCTCCATCTCTGTTCCGGAGAGCATGATGCCATCCACCCTTATATCCCATAATCGTAGTAACCAGGTTACCAGGGATTCAGTAGGTTTCTGCCTAAATTGTGCCCCCAACTCCATCAGCTCTGCCTGGGTATAGGGCCGGACCACAGAGTGTTCCATTACCTGGGCAGGAGGCTGTGGCTGCCCCTGAGGGACTCTTTGTTGCTGGGTTTTTACCTTCTTGGCGACAACTGGTCGGGCTCTCAGTGTGCATAAGGCAGCTTCAGCTTGAGCCTTCTCATCCTCAGAAGAGGAGTCGCAAGCGCCTGCTCCCGCTGACTCAAAGCCAGTCCACCGGCACGGATGCTGCTGCTCCTTTGGTGACCATTTAGGCTCCTGTGTCTGCTGGCTTTTGGCCAGAAGCTGAGACTCGAGCTCTTAAATCCACAGTTGTTTCTTCAACAACTGCCTGTGAAGACGTTCAGCTTCCAGGGTAAACTGCAACTCACGAACCCGTAATTCCTTCTCCAGTTCTTGCTCCAATTCCAGCCTTTTCTGCTGTTCTATTTGCAATTCATACTGAAGCTTTTGACCTCGGGCAGCTTCTCACACAGAACTCTTGTTTTTTTCTTGAGTAAAAAATATGTAGCCCATGGCCCCTAAAAGGACAGCTATGGGGAGCCAGAGCAGCAACCAGTACTCTATCTCACCCATCAAGGGTGGTGGCCCCATACCAATCTCTGAATCCTTCTGGAAACTACGCCAGTTGTAAGGCCAGGAGCCGCCATCGTGCCCATTCACATGCAGGTTTCCATTGGATTCGGGCAGACAATAAAGAAATGGCGGAGTCAGAGGATGGGGGGCCATCCTATTTATTGGTGTCTCACCAAGACAGGTAAACCACAAAAGAAGACAAGGGAAAAGCAGAAAACCAGCTTTTCCCATGAAGGGCAAGGGATCAGGGAAGCCCCTGCAATTGTGATAGCAGGAACTGTGTGAGCCAGCTCCTGGTCTGTCCCACTTTATATGTAGAAAACCAAAATCCCTTAATCCAATATACAAACAAGGAAGTCTCTGATACAAAGTCACTTATCGAAGGCATAATTGGATTCCTCATGAGAGTGCACCACCCAGATCATACAATCAGTCAAGGGTGTAGGAAAAGCTTAGTCCTAAAACAAAACTCTAGGCTACAACGGCCTGGCCTGCTTATAGCCTGTCCCCCACACCCAATATAAGTCACAAGCGAGCAAACATATATATCATATTTACAAACTTATTTGACCAACACTTCTCTAATGCTAATCTCAGGAACTGAGAGAGAACAAGCTCACTTTCTGCCCCAGTTTATAGTGTAGAAATCCAAAACCTTTAATCCAATATACATAGAAGAAAGTCTCTGATAAAAAGTCACTTATCTGAGACATAATGGGATTCCTCATAAGAGTGCACCACCCTACATCATGCAATCAGTCAAAGGTGTGGAGAACCTTCCTAGACTGAGTCATGAAGAAGCAGAAAGCCTAAACAGACCAACCAGCAGGGAGGAAATCAAAAAAACTATTAAAAACCTCCCCAAAAATAAAAGTCCAGGCCCAGACGGTTATACTAGTGAATTCTATCAAACATTCAAAAAAGACTTGGTTCCTATTCTACTCAAAGTCTTCCAAAAAATTGAAGAAGAAGCAATACTTCCAAACACGTTTTATGAGGCCAACATAACCCTCATACCAAAACCTGGCAAGGATGGCACAAAGAAAGAAAACTACAGACCAATATCTCTAATGAATACAGATGCTAAAATACGAAACAATATACTGGCAAACCGATTACAACAACATATTAAAAAAATAATACATCATGATCAAGTGGGATTCATCCCAGAATCTCAAGGATGGTTCAACATACGTAAAACGGTTAACGTAATACACCATATCAACAAAACAAAGAACAAAAACCACATGATCTTATCAATAGATGCAGAAAAGGCTTTTGATAAAATACAACACAATTTTATATTTAAGACTCTCAACAAAATGGGTATAGAAGGAAAATATCTCAACATGATAAAGGCCATATATGATAAACCATCAGCCAACATCATATTAAACAGCATAAAACTGAGGACTTTCTACCTTAAATCAGGAACAAGACAGGGTTGTCCACTCTCTCCACTCTTATTTAACATGGTGCTAGAAGTTCTGGCCAGAGCAATCAGACAAGACAAAGAAATAAAAGGCATCCATATCGGAAAAAAAGAAGTTAAGGTATCACTTTTTGCTGATGATATGATCCTATACATCGAAAACCCGAAGGACTCCACAAAAAGATTATTAGAAACAATAAACCAATACAGTAAGGTCGCAGGATACAAAATTAACATATAAAAGTCCATAGCCTTTCTATATGCCAACAATGAAATATTAGAAAACGAACTCAAAAAAATAATCCCCTTCACGATTGCAACAAAAAAAATAAAATACCTAGGAATAAACATAACAAAGAATGTAAAGGACCTATATAACGAAAACTACAAGGCATTATTAAGAGAAATAGAAAAAGACACAATGAGATGGAAAAATATTCCTTGTTCTTGAATAGGAAGAATAAATATAATTAAAATGGCCATATTACCCAAAGTAATATATAAATTTAATGCAATTCCCATCAAAATTCCTATGAGATATTTTAAAGAAATGGAACAAAAAATCATCAGATTTATATGGAACTATAAAAAACCCCGAATAGCCAAAACAATCCTAAGGAAAAAGAATGAAGCTGGGGGCATTACAATACCTGACTTTAAACTATGTTATAGGGCCACGATAATGAAAACAGCATGGAATTGGCAGAAAAATAGACACTCAGACCAATGGAACAGAATAGAAAGCCCAGAAATAAAACCACATATATATGGTCAAATAATCTTTGATAAAGGGGCCAAGAACACACAATGGAGAAAAGAAAGCCTCTTCAACAAATGGTGTTGGGAAAACTGGAAAGCCACATGCAAAAGAATGAAACTCGACTACAGCCTGTCCCCGTGTACTAAAATTAATTCAAAATGGATCAAAGACCTAAATATAAGACCTGAAACAATAAAGTACATAGAAGAAGACATAGGTACTAAAATCATGGACCTGGGTTTTAAAGAACATTTTATGAATTTGACTCCAATGGCAAGAGAAGTAAAGGCAAAGATAAATGAATGGGACTACATCAGAATAAAAAGTTTTTGCTCAGCAAGAGAAACTGATATCAAAATAAACAGACAGCCAACTAAATGGGAAATGATATTTTCAAACAACAGCTCAGATAAGGGCCTAATATCCAAAATTTACAAAGAACTCATAAAACTCAACAACAAACAAACAAACAATCCAATAAAAAAATGGGAAGAGGACATGAACAGACACTTCTTTCAGGAAGAAATACAAATGGCCAACAGATATATGAAAAGATGCTCAGCTTCATTAGTTATTAGAGAAATGCAAATCAAAACTACAATGAGATACCACCTCACCCCTGTTAGATTAGCTATTATCAACAAGACGGGTATTAGCAAATGTTGGAGAGGCTGCGGAGAAAAGGGAACTCTCATCCACTGTTGGTGGGACTGTAAAGTAGTACAACCATTATGGAGGAAAGTATGGTGGTTCCTCAAAAAACTGCAAATAGAACTACCTTATGACCCAGCAATCCCTCTACTGGGTATATACCCCAAAACCTCAGAAACATTGATACGTAAAGACACATGTAGCCCCATGTTCATTGCAGCACTGTTCACAGTGGCCAAGACATGGAAACAACCAAAAAGCCCTTCAATAGAAGACTGGATAAAGAAGATGTGGCACATATACACTATGGAATACTACTCAGCCATAAGAAATGATGACATCAGATCATTTACAGCAAAATGGTGGGATCTTGATAACATTATACGGAGTGAAATAAGTAAATCAGAATAAAACAAGAACTACATGATTCCATACATTGATGGAACATAAAAACGAGACTAAGAGACATGGACAAGAGTGTGGTGGTTACCAGGGGTGGGGGGAGGGAGGACATGGGAGGGAGGGAGGGAGAGAGTTAGGGGGAGGGGGAGGGGCACAGAGAACTAGATAGAGGGTGGAGGACAATCTGACTTTGGGCGAGGGGTATGCAACATAATTTAATGACAAAATAACCTAGACATGTTTTCTTTGAATATATGTACCCTGATTTATTAATGTCATCCCATTACCATTAATAAAAATTTATTTAAAAAAATAAAAAAAATAATAACATCACACACACATCACCAAATGTGAATAGAAATACTTGTTACCAAATTTTAGTAAGATCAAGTTATAAATAAAAAAATTTATTTTATAAAAAAAAAGGTGTGGGGAAAAGCTTAGTCTTAAAACTAAGCCTTAGAGCTGTAATCACCTGGCCTGCTTACAGCCTGTCCCCCCCCACACACACAATATAAACTATAAGTGAGCAAACATGTACATTATATTTACAAACTTATTTGACCAACATTATCATTACATAGACATGTTATCAAATGAATGAACATTAAATTAAAAAATACATATAGTGGCTCTGATTGCAGCAGAGCGACACCCCAAGATGGACAGAGCATTGCCCCCTGGTGGGCATGCTGAGTGGATCCCAGTCAGGCGCATGCTGGAGTCTGTCTGACTGCCTCCCCGTTTCCAGCTTCGGAAAAGTGCAAAAAAAAATTTTTTTTTTAAATACAAAATTTGGCTTGACCTGTGGTGGCACAGTGGATAAAGTGTCAACCTGGAAATGCTGAGGTTGCCGGTTCAAAACCCTGGGCTTGCCTGGTCAAGGCATATATGGGAGTTGATGCTTCCAGCTCCTCCCCCCTTCTCTCTCTGTGTGTCTCTCTCCTCTCCCTCTCTGTCTCTCCTCTCTCTCTCTCCTCTCTAAAATGAATAAATAAAATAAAATTTAAAAAATACAAAATTTAATCAATGGTAGTCTTATAAAATAATTTTAAAGGAACAATGATGAAAATACTACTTCCAAGGCCAGATTGCTCAAAGCTTCCAGGGCTGTGCTTTCTGACAAAGGTGAATAGGCCCTGGGGCCATATTCAGCCAACATGGTGCCATTTAATATTATCAAGAGCAGGGGTCCCCAAACTTTTTACACAGGGGGCCAGTTCACTGCCCCTCAGACCATTGGAGGGCTGGACTATAAAAAAATAAACTATGAACAAATCCCTATGCACACTGCACATATCTTATTTTAAAGTAAAAAACAAAACGGGAACAAATACAATATTTAAAATAAAGAACAAGTAAATTTAAATCAACAAACTGACCAGTATTTCAATGGGAACTATGCTCCTCTCACTGACCACCAATGAAAGAGGTGCCCCTTCCGGAAGTGCTGCGAGGGTCAGATAAATGGCCTCAGGGGGCCGCATGTGGCCCGCGGACCATAGTTGGATGTTAATTCTGGCTGGATGTTAATTATGGGCTCTGAATAGAAGGAACACCTCCTCAGAAGCACCTACAATGCAGAGGACATTCCCCATTCCCCAGCACACACAATGATCCTGCCCCAAAGCTCAATAGTACTCAGAAGAGAAACCCTACTGCACAAGGAACAGGATGATGAGTGACATACAATACAAACCACAGGCCATTCTGCTCATCTTACACGGGGAGCAGAAGCATATTCCCTACAAACAGTCTGGGAGTTCTTCTCTTCTCGCGGCTAGCTGCACCTCCTCCCTGAACCTCTAGCTCACTCGCATCCCCTCTGTCCCGTCCCCCCCACCCCATTATCCCCGGGCCCCGGGGATACACTCACGTTTATCCGAGCTCTGCACCTCCCGACCAGTGAACTGCGGCCCCCGCCCGGAAGCCTCACACTTCACGTCCACAGCCTTGCTGCCTCTTCCCCTGCGCCTCATCTCCAACCTGCTCGGGCCCAATTTCCCTCAGCCCAGCCCCGCCCCTCATCTACGCCAGGCCCCACCTCTTACCTCCCTGCTGATCCTGCCTTAGGCCTCGTGACTGGCCCAGCAGCTCACACACAACTTCAGTTTTCAATGGTCCATTTACATGAAAAGAGTCATGAACCTGGTACACACGTTCACGTTTACTTTAGCAAAATAAATTCATTGTCACTTTATAAAACTAAAAACTGCCATTGAAAACGCCATCTTAATGCAATAACCCTAAAGGGACACGATGATTGCAAGGGAAATGGTAGAAAAACTGCACAGTGGGGCGAATAAAGGGTGACAGTTATTCCAAGAAAAATAATACAAGAATTAATAAATATGAATACGACAATTAATTCCTTCTCAGTCACAGCAAAAATTTATTGTGGAACCCTCCTATATTAGGAAAACCTTATACAAATAGATATTATACAACTGTTGTTATGATTGAGGGCAAAAATCATCACTGCAAACAGTAGCACTTCCTATCGATAAGCTTTAGTCACTTGGTGATTCCAACTTTTCCTGTACTTAATATAAACTCAATAACATAAACTCCCACTTACAGCACAGTTACAAAAAAAAAAAAAAGAAAAACAATCATTGAAATATATTCAACATATCTCTCATTCAGAGACTGATCTTCACTCCTTCAAAAGTGATAGACACCCTGTTTCAAAAAAATCAGTAAGGCCTGACCTGTGGTGGTGCAGTGGATCAATCATGGATCTGGAATTCTGAGATCGGTGGTTCAAAACCTTGGGCTTGCCTGACCTGTGGTGGCACAGTGGATAGAGCGTCGACCTGGAAATGATGAGGTCGCGGGTTCGAAACACTGGGCTTGCTTGGTCAAGGCACATATGGGAATTGATGCTTTTAGCTCCTCCCCCTTCTCTCTCTCTCTCCTCTCTCTCTCTTTCTCTCTCTATTTCCCTCTCTCTCTCCTCTCTAAAATGAATAAATAAAAAAATAAAAATTGAAAAAAATGTTTAAAAAAACCCAATAAACCTTGGGCTTGCCTGGTCAAGGCACATATGGGAGTTGATGCTTCCTGCTCCTTTCCCCTTCTCTCTCTCTCTCCTCTAAAATGAATAAATAAATAAATAAATAAATAAATAAGTAAGGACAGAAGAAACCTTATGTCAGTGTTGGTCAACCTGGTCCCTTCCGCCCACTAGTGGGCATTCCAGCTTTCATGGTGGGCGGTAGTAAGTTTTTTTATAAAGATTTATTCTGCCAATCTTAGTGAAAATCTGACATAAAGTATTTGGTAAATAATTATTATTATATGCTTTAACTTGCTGTAACTCTGCTTTATAAATTTTATAAAGTAAAGTTACTTCCCTATTATATAAATCACCATTACTGCGGAACCGGGGGACGGTTAGAAAATTTTACTACTAACAGAGACACAAAAGTGGGTGGTAGGTATAAAAACGTTGACTACCCCTGCTATAGACGGATGTTATAAGCTCCTTTCCCCGCTAACCTGTATGTGATCAAGTGTATATAATGAGCCTCGGAGCTATATTGGGGACTGCATGATTTGGGTCAGCTGTACCCTGTGTTTGTCATATACAGCTGGCTTATTAATAAATCTCTTCCTATTAATAAAACTCCTCAAAAATTCATTTGGACTTGGTGTCTCTACGTAAACCCATAGAAGTAAGGTATGGTACTTTACAACAGTTTCCCATTATGGGTTTCTAGTATAGTCCATAATGAATTCACCTGGATATTGTCATGAGGTATTGTGATGGTTTTTCTATGGGGCACTGATTCAATGTGTTGTGGTAGGATTTCTTTTCATCTTTGGAGCTATAATAAAATATCTGTGGTTGATTTCTTTCTCATTCTTTTGTATTCCATCTGTTCATTAGTTCCCAAGTGATAGATATATGAATTTACCAGAAATTCCAGTTTTTGTTGTCCCACCTGGCTGCCTGACCTCACTTTTACTTACTGGATAATTGCCTTGAGGCAGAAGAGTTTCAGAAAGCTGGTCAACCTGCCCCAAAAAGGAGTGTTCCAGAAAGCTGAAACCATAAAACCGTAAAAGGCACAAACCAGAATTTTTGACTCAGTAACCCCTCAGGTTCTCCCAAGGGTTCCTTTTTTCCTTTCAATAAAGCCTGTTACTCCAGTCTTTTCAGACTCCCATGGATTTCAACAGCAAGGTGTTCTGAATAGAGTGGCTTTCCAGTGGAATGTGTTTCTGTTTAGCTCAAATGGGCTTTCTCTGTCGGTTTGAATGTTTTTTTTTTTGTTTTTTCCAGAGACAAAGAGTGAATCAGAGAGAGGGATAGACAGGACAGACAGACAGGAATGGAGAGAGATGAGAAGTATCAATCATTAGTTTTTCATTGCGCGTTGCAACACGTTAGTTTTTCATTGATTGCTTTCTCATACGTGCCTTGACCGTGGACCTTCAGCAGACCGGGTAACCCCTTGCTGGAGCCACGGACCCTGGGTCCAAGCTGGTGAGCTTTTTTTTTTAAAGATTTTATTTATTCATTATAGAGGGGGGGTGTTACATCCTAGCGAGATAGGCCACAGCAGACACAAAATAAATTTTATAAGTTTTATTGCAAACCTGAGCAGGGACTGCAGGCAACCCATGCAAGGGAGCAGTGCAGCCCCCAAACCTGCGCAGGGATGCAGGTAACCCACACAGGGGAACACTGCAGCCCCCCAAACCTGCGCAGGGACTGCAGGCAACCCATGCAAGGGAGCACTGCAGCCAACCAAACCTGCGCAGCCAACAAACTGCGCAGGGACTGCAGCCCCCCCCAAACCTGCACAGGGACTGCAGCCCCGAGCTTCTAAAATGGCTCCTTTTTATAGGGTGGCTGTCTAGGATGAGCAAGCATCATACAGAAGCTGATGTGGCTGTTAGTCATTGGCTAGGGAGGTCGTGCGCAGTTATGGGGGGGGTATTACTCAGTGGAGAATTTCAAACATAAACTTCTGATAAGGGTCTCTGACTCAATGCAGGATGTTGCTGAACTCTTTGTTCTCAGCATCACAGGGACCTTGTACACTCTTGGCAGCCCCAGCATGTCAGTACTCCCTGAATCTAACAGGGGGAGCAGGAAGCATCAACTCCCATATGTGCCTTGACCAGGCAAGCCCAGGGTTTTGAACTGGCAACCTCAGTGTTTCCAGGTCCACGCTTTATCCACTGTACCACCACAGGTCAGGCCTGGTGAGCTTTTTGCTTAAGCCAGATGAACCCGTGCCCAAGCTGGGGACCTCGGGGTCTCAAACCTGGGTCCTTCCACATCCCAGTCCAAAGCTCTATCCACTGCGCCACCACCTGGTCAGGCGGCTTGAATATTTTGAAGACATTTTTAATAATTAACCTGGTTAAATGTGGTGAAAATAAGCTCTTCTTTCTGTTTTAGATTTTGGTGAAGTCTATATTCACAGATTATTGAATGAATAGAAAGTTTTGTAAAATAGTGTGGCTTTGTGTGTTTTTCTGTAGGAATACGGTGCAGTATGACATCTGGTGTTGCTATTATCCCATTGAGGGCATGGTGTACATGTCGCTTTGTCTCTGATTCTTACAGCTTTCTGGTCTTGAGGGAAATTTATGTTTCTATTGTTGATGAAAAAAAATATATAGCTCTTTTTAAATTAAACAGAACTGTGGATGATAAATGAAGCTGAGAAGGTTGGGGAAGTAAAGTGGATCCAAGGAGCAGAAAATCTGATGTTTTGTTTTGTTTTTTTTTATAAATTTTTTTTTAATTTTTTTATTTATTCATTTTTAGAGAGGAGAGAGAGAGGGAGAGAGAGAAACAGAGAGAGAGAAGGGGGAAGGAGCTGGAAGCATCAACTCCCATATATGCCTTGACCAGGCAAGCCCAGGGTTTCGAACCGGCGACCTCAGCATTTCCAGGTCAATGCTTTATCCACTGCGCCACCACAGGTCAGGCCAAAAATCTGATGTTTTAACTCACGACAGCTCATGCTTGGTAGTTCTGTCTGACAAAAGAACTTTCTTTCAGCAAAAGTAATTCCTTTTACTGAAGCCTGTCAGTTGTGTTTTGTGTAGCATCCACTGGGTCCAAGAACAAACGTTGGAGACTTTCAGGAGTATAGATGTAACTTTATTGGCCAGTTTTACCTGTGCAGGGGCAAATTCCCGAGGTGTCCAGAGACACTGTGCTCACAAGGAACTGCAGATGAGAATCGCACCTAGCGCTGCTCAAAGCTAAATCTTTTTATAAGCTAAGCAAGCAAGCCTCATACAGAAGCAGATGTGGCGGTAACCTATTTGCTAAGGGGGCTGCACATAGCATAGCAACAGGGGCTGGGGTCTAGCTCATTGGTGAATTCCAAACCTAAACTTCTGATAAGGGTCTTTTAACCAATAGAATGCAAACGTTTGTCTCTTTTTTTTTTCTTTTTTTTTTTTCTTCTCTCTCAGCCTCCCAGAGTCCCTATCTGTCTCTGCTTCTTGAATGACCTTGGGCATGTTATTCCTAACAGAACAGGAGCAGGACCTTCCTGTAACCCTTAAGTTCCCTGTTCCATTAGTGCCCTGCTTATTTTCTGATCTTCTCTTGGTCCTTACATTTTGTACCTGTGGAGTGTGAGGAATTAAGACATCCCAGCCCTCATTGTCATTGTTATGTGAATCATTTACAGCTGTCTTTTTCCTGCATAGGTAAAGAAGTTTCAGTGAAGATATCATCCATGCTCTGAGACCACCCACCACCCGGTGTGAGACATGGGGCCTGAGGGCTCGGGGGTCCGGGGCCTGGTGTCCGGCTCTGGCCGCAGTTTGAGACAGGGTCCCTGGGCTGCCATGTTTATTTTGGAATACGTCCAGGGTTTCACCTGAGACGGCAGTCCATGCCCAGGTGTAGCGCCTGCCTTCCACCACCAGGCCTCTGTGGTCTGATACCGCTTTTCAGTTTGTTTCGGGGATGCGTAGGGTTGATGAGTGCATTCCAGGGTGGTGGTCAAAGGGTTGGTCTAGGGCGTGCAGCTTCCGGGATAGGGCTACGGAGTTAGGGGTTACTGGAGAGGTGTTAGGCTTGGAGGCAGATGGGAGGTTTTTTTTGGAGGGGGAGGGGGATGGGGAGTGGGTGGGACTGAGGCTGGGGAGGCAAACGAGGTAGGGCATTCTGGTCGTTCTCCCCTCTCCGGAGTTCTCCCTGAATGAGAACTCAGTCAGTGTCACAGCACATAACCTGACAGCTGCATTTGGAATAGACAAAGGACAGAGTTAGTCAGGGGCTGGCCTAGATAATTTTCCAAATCACTCAGCCCCAAGGTGAGTAGATTCCTGTGTAGGGGTTGCAGCATTTGCATATGAAGAGCCACTTCTGAGAAGGGAGGCATTCTAGGCTGGGGCCTCAGAAGAGTTTGGATGCCTGTCTGGCTGCAAAGGTATCCAGCCGATGGAGCCCCAGCAAGTCTTCTGCTGTGATCAATGCAACACTGCAGAGCCTCGTTCCCTGTCCATGGTGAGGGTCTTTGCCGTGGGTTTGTCCAGAAAAGTAAGACTGCTGTACGTGGGTGGGCCTGGCTCGTGCCGGTAGAACGATGTGATTCCCTGGACAGTGCATCCATACAGGTAAGACTTGGGGTGTTATGAAGCTAATGCTCCTTGATAGAACTCTACTGGCATGTTTACCCACTGCCCCATGCTTGGAATGGAAGAGCGTTTCTGGGTCTTCGGAAGAGGGTGTCATTTGGGAATGTTAGCTGCTCTTGGAAGTGTTTTCAGTGAGGAGACTATGGTATCCCGAACGTGTGAGGGTGAGACGGTTTCATCTTCATTCCTTTCGTGTTGTCTCTGTGAGGACTCAGCTCACAGTCTGTTGCGTTATTTTGATGTCTGTTCTCTGACTGCTCCTTGTGGAAAATTTCCACGTTATGATATTCCCGGTGCCCATATTCTGTGTACTGGGAACTACGATGTTGTTTAGGATTGTTATCCTTTGAGGTGCCTGTTGGCCATTTTATTTTCCAGCTGAGTACATGTCCTGGAGAATCACTTAGAGGTGCAGCTCCGCACTGCCCTCACGTGGACATGTGTGGGAATCACATGGAAGCCTGCATCGTGAGAGGGATGCATTGGCTTTGGTGTATTTATTCAGTTGTATTGGTTTTCATTTCGTCCTAATGTTCTTCAGTATGCTTGATGATGGCTGTCTAGTGCCTGTGGGTGGGATGCCCCAGACAGAAGGTCAGAAGAAGGAAAGAGTCCTCTGGCGTGAGTTGAGAATGCAGAAAGTAGGGATACAGGAGGAAAAAGGTTGGGACAGACCGGATCCCAAGAGGTAAGATTTCACTGTTTGGTCTTTCACAGTCCTTTCACAGCTCTCTTTTAGTATCTGCACATTTCACAAAATTCTGTAGGTATTAAACAGTGATGAGGAAGTTGTGAATTTGCATTTTAATCTCATTCTGTCCGCTTATTGGGGTGTCTTCTTCCAGAGGTTGAGGGGTGGGTCCTTTCTGTTGCTGTTCGGTGTTATTCTTTCTTTTTTTTTATTAAGATTTTTTATTTATTCATTGGGAAGGGAGAGAGAAGGGGGGAGGAACAGGAAATGTCAACTCCAATATGTGCCTTGACCAGGCCAGCCCAGGGTTTCGAACTGGCAACCTCGGCATTCCAGGTCAATGCTTTATCCACTGCGCCACCACAGGTCAGGCAGGTGTTATTCTTTCTTTTTTTTTTTAATATATTGCATTTTTAATTTAATTTTATTTATTTATTTTTTTTCCATCTTTCTTTTTTTTAATATTAATATTTTTTTATTAAATTTAATGCAGTGACATTGATAAATCAGGGTACATATGTTGAGAGAAAATATCTCTAGATTATTTTGACATTTGATTGTGCTGTATACCCCTCCCGCAAAGTTGAATTGTCTTCTGTCACCTTCTATCTGGTTTTCTTTGTGCCCCTCCCCTCCCCTAACCCCTCTCTCCTTCTTCACCCCCTCCCCCCTCCCCCAACCCCCCCCCCCGCCCCTGTTGCCATCACATTCTTGTTCATGTCTCTGAGTCTCGTTTTTATGTCCCTTCTATGTATGGATTCATCTCAGTTTTTTTTCTGATTTACTTATTTCACTCCGTATAATGTTATCAAGGTCCATCCATGTTATTGTAAATGATCCGATGTCATCATTTCTTATGGCTGAGTAGTATTCCATAGTATATATGTACCAAAGTTTTTTAATCCACTCGTCCTCTGACGGACACTTGGGCTGTTTCCAGATCTTCGCTATTGTGAACAATGCTGCCACAAACATGCGGGTGCATTTCTCCTTTTCGAGCTGTTCTATGGTGTCCTTGGGGTATATTCCTAAAAGTGGGATAGCTGGGTCAAAAGGCGGTTCGATTTTCAGTTTTTTGAGGAATCTCCATACTGTTTTCCACAGTGGCTGCACCAGTCTGCATTCCCACCAGCAGTGCAGGAGGGTCCCCTTTTCTCCACATCCTCGCCAGCACTTATTCTGTGTTGTTTTGTTGATAAGCGCCATTCTGACTGGTGTAAGGTGATATCTCATTGTGGTTTTAATTTGCATTTCTCTAATGATTAGTGATGTTGAGCATTTTTTCATATGCCTATTGGCCATCTGTATGTCCTCTTTGGAGAAGTGTCTATTCATCTCTTTTGCCATTTTTGGATTGGGTTGTTTGTCTTCCTGGTGTTGAGTTTTACAAGTTCTTTATAAATTTTGGTTATTAACCCCTTATCAGACGTATTGTCAAATATGTTCTCCCATTGTGTAGTTTGTCTTTTTATTCTGTTCTTGTTGTCTTTAGCTGTGCAAAAGCTTTTTAGTTTGATATAGTCCCATTTGTTTATCCTGTCTTTTATTTCACTTCCCCGTGGAGATAAATCAGCAAATATATTGCTCCGAGAGATGTCGGAGAGCTTACTGCCTATGTTTTCTTCTAAGATGCTTATGGTTTCACGGCCTACATTCAAGTCTTTTATCCATTTTGAGTTTATTTTTGTGAGTGGTGTAAGCTGGTGATCTAGTTTCATTTTTTTGCAGGTAGCTGTCCAATTTTCCCAACACCATTTGTTAAAGAGGCTGTCTTTACTCCATTGTATTTCCTTACCTCCTTTGTCAAATATCAGTTGTCCATAGAACTGTGGGTTTATTTCTGGGTTCTCTGTTCTATTCCATTGATCTATATGCCTGTTCTTATGCCAGTACCAGGCTGTTTTGAGTACAATGGCCTTGTAGTATAACGTGATATCAGGAAGTGTGATACCTCCCACTTTATTCTTCTTTTTTAAGATTGCTGAGGCTATTCGTGTCCTTTTTTGGTTCCATATAAATTTTTGGAATATGTGTTCTATATCTTTGAAGTATGTCATTGGTATTTTAATTGGTATTGCATTGAATTTATAAATTGCTTTGGGTAATATAGACATTTTAATGATGTTTATTCTTCCTAACCATGAGCACGGTATATGCTTCCACTTGTTAGTATCTTCCTTGATTTCTTTTTTTATTTTTTTTATTTTTTATTCATTTTAGAGAGGAGAGAGAAAGGGAGAGAGAGAGACAGAGAGGGAGAGAGAGAGGAGAGAGAGACAGAGAGAGAAGGTAGGGAGGAGCTGGAAGCATCAACTCCCATATGTGCCTTGACCAGGCAAGCCCAGGGTTTCGAACCGGCAACCTCAGCATTTCCAGGTCGACGCTTTATCCACTGCACCACCACAGGTCAGGCTTCCTTGATTTCTTTTATCAATGTTTTGTAATTTTCCGAGTACAAGTCTTTAGTCTCCTTGGTTAAGTTTATTCCTAGGTACTTTATTTTTTTGGTTGTAATTGTGAAGGGGATTGTTTCCTTAATTTCTCTTTCTGACTGTTCATTGTTGGTGTATAAAAATGCTTCTGATTTCTGAGTATTGATTTTATATCCTGCCACTTTGCTGAATTTATTTATCAGGTCCAGTAGTTTTTTGACTGAGACTTTAGGGTTTTCTATATACAATATCATATCATCTGCAAATAATGATAGTTTTACTTCTTCTTTTCCAACTTGAATGCCTTTTATTTCTTCTTCTTGTCTGATTGCTGTGGCTAGGACTTCCAGGACTATGTTAAATAAGAGTGGTGAAAGGGGGCATCCCTGCCTTGTTCCTGATCTTAAGGGTATTGCTTTTAATTTTTGCCCATTGAGTATGATGTTGGCTGTGGGTTTCTCATAGATGGCTTTTATCATGTTGAGGTATGTTCCCTGTATTCCCACTTTGCTGAGAGTTTTGATCATGAATGGGTGCTGGATTTTATCAAATGCTTTTTCTGCATCTATTGAAATTATCATATGGTTTTTCTCCTTCTTTTTGTTTATGTGATGAATCACATTGATTGATTTACGAATATTGTACCAGCCTTGCCTCCCCAGAATAAATCCCACTTGATCATGGTGTATGATTTTTTCCATATATTGTTGGATCCGGTTTGCTAATATTTTGTTGAGGATTTTAGCATCTATATTCATCAGAGATATTGGCCTATAATTTTCTTTCTTTGTGTGGTCTTTGCCTGGTTTTGGAATCAGAATTATGCTCGCCTCATAAAAGGAGTTTGGAAGTCTTCCTTCCTCTTGAATTTTTTGAAATAGTTTGAGAAGGATAGGAGTTAGTTCTTCTTTGAATATTTGGTAGAATTCCATTGTGAAGCCATCGGGCCCCGGACTTTTCTTTGTTGGGAGTTTTTTGATAACTGTTTCGATCTCCTTTGGTGTAATTGGTCTGTTTAAGTTTTCTGATTCTTCCAGATTGATTTTTGGAAGATTGTACGTTTCAAGGAATTTGTCCATTTCATCTAGGTTGTCTAGTTTTTTGGCATACAGTTCTTCATAGTATTTTCTTACAATATTTTGTATTTCTGTTGTGTCAGTTGTTATTTCTCCTCTCTCATTTCTAATTTTATTTATTTGAGTCCTCTCTCTCTTTTTCTTGGTGAGTCTACTTAAAGGTGCATCAATCTTGTTTACCTTTTCAAAGAACCAGCTCCTAGTTTCATTGATCCTCTGTATTGTTTCTTTAGCCTCTATGTCATTTATTTCTGCTCTGATCTTTATTATTTCCTTCCTTCTACTACATTTGGGCTTTACTTGCTGTTCTTTTTCTAATTCTTTTAGATGCAGGGTTAAGTTGTTTATTTGAGCTTTTTCTAGCTTCTGAAAGTGTGCCTGTAGTGCTATGAACTTCCCTCTCAGCACTGCTTTCGCTGTGTCCCATAAATTTTGAGTTGTTGTATGCTCATTGTCATTCGTTTCTAGGAATTTCTTTATTTCTTCTTTGATCTCATTCTTAATCCATTCATTATTTAACACCCTGCTATTTAGTTTCCATGTGTTTGAGAATTTTTGAGCTTTTCTGCTGTGATTCATTTCTAGTTTCATGCCGTTGTGATCGGAGAAAGTGCTTGATATGATTTCAGTCTTCTTAAATTTGTTGAGAGCACTTTTGTGCCCTAACATGTGGTCTATCCTAGAAAATGTACCATGAGCACTTGAAAAGAATGTATATTCTGCTGCTTTAGGGTGAAAGGTTCTGAAGATATCTATTAAATCGAGTTGATCTAGTGTTTCCAATAAGTCTGCTGTTTCTTTGTTAATTTTCTTTCTTGAGGATCTATCTAGTGATGTTAGTGGGGTATTGAAATCCCCTACTATTATAGTATTGCTGTTGATCTCGCCCTTTAAATCCATCAAAGTCTGTTTTATATATTTGGGTGCTCCTATATTAGGTGCATAGATATTTATAATAGTTATATCTTCCTGTTGGATTACTCCCTTTATCATTATGTAGTGGCCTTCTTTATCTCTTACTATATCCTTTGTTTTAAAGTCCAATTTGTCTGATATAAGTATTGCTACCCCAGCTTTTTTTTCATTTCCATTTGCATGAAACATTTTTTTCCATCCTTTTACCTTCAATCTGTGTGTGTCTTTTGTTCTAAGGTGTGTCTCTTGTAGACAACATATGTATGGGTCCTGTTTTCTTATCCACGCAGCTACCCTATGTCTTTTGATTGGATCATTTAATCCATTTATATTTAAGGTTATTATTGATATGTAGTTGTTTATTGCCATTTTCTTCTTTAAAGGTGTATTCCTTTTTTTGCTATATTCTTTTCCAACTTTGATCTGTTTACAACAGGCCCCTTAACATTTCTTGCAGCGTTGGTTTGGTTGTAATGAATTCCTTGAGTTGTTTTTTGTCTGGGAAGCTTTTTATTTCTCCTTCGATTTTAAACGATAGCCTTGCTGGATAAAGTAGTCTTGGTTGTAGGTTCTTGTTCTGCATTACTTTGAATATTTCTTGCCATTCCCTTCTGGCCTCAAGTGTTTCTGTTGAGAAGTCAGATGTCATCCTTATGGGGGCTCCTTTGTAGGTGATAACTTTTTTTTCTCTTGCAGCTTTTAATATTTTCTCTTTATCGCTTAGCTTTGGTATTTTCATTATGATGTGTCTTGGTGTAGGTTTCTTTGGGTTTCTCTTTAATGGAGTCCTCTGTGCTTCTTGGATTTGTGAGAGTTTCTCTTGCATTAATTTAGGGAAGTTTTCAGCTATGATATGATTGAACAAAGTCTCTATCCCTTGTTCTTTTTCTTCTTCTTCAGGAACCCCTATGATGCGGATGTTATTTCTCTTCATGTTGTCACAGAGCTCTCTAAGAGTTTCCTCTGACTTTTTGAGTCTTTTTTCTCTTTTCTTCTCTGCTTTCATGCCTTCATTCCAGTTGTCTTCTAACTTGCTGATTCGATCCTCTGCTCTATCTATCCTGTTTTTAATTCCTTCCATTGTGGTCTTTATTTCTGATATTGTATTTGTCGTCTCCAACTGATTCTTTTTTATACTTGCTATTTCTTTATTTAGGTTTTCAAACTCCCCCTCCATTGTTGTTCTAAGATCCCTAAGCATCCTTACAATCATTATTTTGAACTCCGCATCTGGAAGTTTGATTATTTCCATATCACTCAGTTCATCTCTCGAAAGTGTCTCTTGTGGTTTCATTTGGATTGCACTCCTTTGTTTTCTCATCTTCTTTTTTTTTTATTTGTAGAGTTGATTGAGTCTAGGCTTGGTGTTGTCTGCCTCCAGTTTTCAGTTGTGTTATTTTTAGGTCTTCGTGGGTTGGTATCAGCTATTATTTGTAATCCACTTTCGGATTTGGGCAGCTTTGAAGTCTTGATTTGTTTGTTTTCTTAACAGGTGATAGTCTTGTTAACTGATCTCAGCAAGGGGCTTCCTTGAAACTGTATCCAGGAATGCTGTGGGTGTAACCTGAGACGCTGAAGGTCTCTTCCTCCAACTAATCTCACTGGGGGCAGGGTTTTTTCTCTCAGCTTCAGTAGGGGGAGGTGTATCTCAGATCTCCATGGAGACCTGAGTTACTGCCCCTCCTCCCCACTTCTTGTTTTCAGCTGTGTCTTGTTGTGCTGATTGGAGCTGGATAGATGTCCGGAGATCTCTGATCCGGAAGCACTTCAGCTCTGTTTTGTGAAAGGTTCAGTCCCTCCCCCAGCTATGGCCGCCTCCAGCACGAATGAGTCAGCTTTTTTATTTTGTTTCTTGCATACCTTAGCCCCTCACAGTCTGTCCCTCTCCCTGTCTTTTCCACTTGGGAGATAAGCTGGTCTTTTCAACCCACCTTGCTCCCTGGTCGCCAGGTAAGTGGCTGTGAGCAGTAGTTTCTGCTCTTTTTCCTCTGTGAAATCCTCTCTGGGCTCTCAGCCTCACCCCCCTCCTTCCCTTCCTGTAAGCAGAGGAGATTCAGGCACTCCTTACCAGGAATATTGTGGCTTCCTCTTTGCTCCTTGGTTTTTGAGAGCTGTTCTTGCAGTTCAGTGTTGGTTTTTCATGCTGATTTTTTCTAAATTGATTTGTATTCCAGTTTGGTGTTGAGAGCTGGGTGTCTGTGCATCCGCCTACTCCAATTTTATTTATTTTTAATTTATTCATTTTAGAAATGAGAGAGAGAGAGGGAGAGGAGAGAGAGACAGAGAGAGAGAAGGAGGGAGGATCAGGAAGCATCAACGCCCATATGTGCCTTGACCAGGCAAGCCCAGGGTTTCGAACCGGCGACCTCAGCATTTCCAGGTCGATGCTTTATCCACTGCACCACCACAGGTCAGACCTGTGTTATCCTGTCTTTAAGAGTTGTGATGCGTGGTGGCAGGGCTTCCTTAGAGGTCTGTCTGAGGAGTCCTGTTCATAGAGCCTTTTTTTCCCCATGTGGTTCTCGATTTCTCGATTCACTAAGGCTGTGAGAAATAGAGTGAAAACCGTCTTCCTGAAAGTTTGTGGACACTTGATTTACATTTTGATTTTACTTCCTGGATAGTGTGCTCTGGGGTTTTCCTGCTGAGGACTGTGTTTTAAGGTCATCTGTGCATGCTCAGTATGGGTGTCAGATGTCCTAGGTTGCTTTGCTATTGCCTTTGAGTCCCATGTTTCAGAGTGTGGTCTGTGGGTGGTGTTGAACTCAGTTCTGAAGGATGTAAC
Organism: Saccopteryx bilineata; assembly: GCF_036850765.1. Classification (NCBI taxonomy): domain Eukaryota; kingdom Metazoa; phylum Chordata; class Mammalia; order Chiroptera; family Emballonuridae; genus Saccopteryx; species Saccopteryx bilineata. The sequence goes on along the minus strand of NW_027095607.1, from coordinate 5,533 downwards.
CTGCTAAGAAGGGCTTGATATATGTCTCTGTCTCTGCTGTCTTCTATCTTCCCTTTAGGTTTCATGTTCTGTATCAAGTCTGGGCACCTGGTTATGGTTGGATGCCAACAACCTCCAGCTGAGGGGTTTGTTATTTTTTGACAGAGACAAAAGAGAGGGACAGATAGTGACAGACAGGAAGAGAGATGAGAAACATCAATTTTTTGTTGCAGTTTTTTAGTTGTTCATTGATTGCTTTCTCATATGTGCCTTGACGGGAGGGGTGATGGTTACAGCAGACCAAGTAACCCCTTGCTTTAGACAGCGACCTTGGGCTCAAGCTGGTTAGCCTTGCTCAAACCAGATGAGCCCGCACTCAAGCTAGCGACCTCAGGGTCTTGAACTCGGGTCCTCCAACATCCCATTCTGATGCTCTATCCACTGTGCCAACACCTGGTCAGGCTGTGTGTGGCTTTCTGATGTTGGTTCTGGTGCTGGTTGTGTGTCACAGCTTGTTCATCATTTCATATGACCCAGAGCTGCTGTTATGGGCCCTACTTTATGGTAATGGTGTGATCACCATGACACTGGGATGTTTGCCATCAAGGTGCGTGTACCTTTGAAAGAACTTTTTGGTAGAGGCCATCCAGAGGAACAGAAAAGGGGTGCTCCACAATGTGCCAATTGGGGATAGCACTGCTGTCGGGGAACCTATATTGCAATTTGTTGGTGCATGGTTTTGACATCATGGAGAGGCCCTTAAGGTTTCCTCCATCAACAGGAACTGAAAATTATTTGCAGTGATTACCTTTCCAGTACATTTCTGTTGACTAGTCCACTTGCCAAAAATGAGAAAGTGCTGAGGAACATGAGCTATGGAGGACTGCAGAAGTTGTACCTGTAGAAACTGTGCCACCACTCTGGTTTTCCAGGACCTGTAAATGCTGGGCTGGTTCGTTTCATTAGCTTTTTTTACTCTATTGGTGTTGGGTTAGTTGGAGATGGGAGGCTTTCAGAGTTCTCTTTTCATGTTGTTTTTTCACCTGGAGTTCAGAAAGGTTCTTATCAAAGTGGCTGTTTGGAGTTACAGTCCTGGCTTCACCTGTTGGATTTCTCCTTTGTCTCATTGTTTGCTTGTTTGTTTGCTTAAATGTTTACTCTGTGGTGATTGAGGACTCTTTCATATTTTTTGTGGTTCCACTCCTGCCTAAGGTTTCCAGGGTGCAATGGTTGTCCATTTATTCCACCTGTGCCTAACTTGTCTTGGTTGTTGAGGTGAGTTCCCTTAGTATGAGGATGTGATTTGAGGTCTTATAACCATGTTTAAAATGTGTGTATCAGCCTCTGTTTGCATTGTTGGATGTTATTTCTTTGGCCTGGATGAGCAGATAGTGCTTCACTCCATGTGTTCTTTCTACCTTGCTATCAGTCAGAGAAGGTGGTGATACAGCATTTGGAACAGAGTTTTGTTACTGACTTTAGGGTTCCAGCTGCTGAGTGTCTTGATTCTATGAGGCTGTTTCTCCCAGCTTTCCTTGAGTGTGGAAGTCAAGTTGTTTTATCACTGTTCTGTGCTGGGTCTACGGAACCCTTCTTTCCCAGTTCAACGTGTCTTTTCTGGGTAAAATGTGTCCGACAGCTCTTGGTTTTCCTGCAGGCAGTTGTGTTACCACGGGACTTTCTCTTATTTGATCTTTCCAAGTATCAAGAAGTTTGAAGGTCATGTCTTTGATCCCTACTTTGTTGGGCTGTAACTCCTTCATAGTGTACGTAGGAGTATGCTGCAGTAGGCTTTTTAATTATTCCTGTAGTGAGTTTCTTGGTTGCAAGCACCTTTTTCATAAATGCTTGTTCTTGTCTTTATGTAAATAGAGCATGTTGTTGATGTTTTATTTTATATCCTAAGAAATTTATAGACATCTTGGGGAAATTGACTTCATTCTTTGTAAAACTATTTTTATGAGTCTTTGGTTGATTTAAAAATTATTTACTAACTGATTTTTTAGTATTTTTAGTGAGTTCATGTCTGGAGGCACGGTGTCCCTGAGAATGAGAAACATTCTGTAAGTGATACTGTGTCCCCTAGGGTCATCTGAGCGATTTTCTGTCAGGCACTTGTTCCCCATGTCAAGAAGCGGGTCTGTAGATGGAGGATTTTGGAAAGTAAAAGATTAAGACTGTTGATGATTAGTTACCTTTCAGCACCAGTAGGAAATACTGATTTGTGAGGTAAGGACAGCTGTCTACAGGGCTTTCAGTGGGGTGCGGTGTCAGATATGCTGTTCCCCCAGCAGGCAGGAGTTTCTAGGTTTGCCCATCTGACCCATGGGGCACTCCTGCTGTCGGCAGTCAGGGACCGCCCAGAACAGTGGTGTCCAGTCAGGTAGTTTGCCAGACACTGCTCACTGCTTCAGATGGTCCGGTTCCCAGTTGCTGAGGCAGCGCAGCCTGTCTGAGCAGCCTCCCAGGAGGCGAGTGTACAGGATGGCATGTATGTGAACGCTGAGGAGAGGAGATAGTGAGGCAGAAAGACTGTCAGTCAAAAAGGTGACAGCAGAACAAGGATGCTAAATGGAAAGTGTTGTTGTTGATTATATGTCATTACAGTACTGAGTTTAGAGATAGGATATTGGGGGAGAGACTTAGAAGCATCCAATCATTGTTCCCTGTAGTTGTTTCTTGGCATTCCCATTGGTCCTGAGCGACCACATCATATAGGGTGGACGGGACACCATTCTGTGCAGTGAGCCACCAAACTCCGGGGTTCTGTTTATGCGCTTTAGGCCTCCAGGCCACTTCTTCCAAGAAAGGTGTTCCCAGATTATTTGTGTCTGCTCCTGACAGCATTCTGTTCTTTTCCTGCATAGCAGCTGCCTGAACGTACAGTAGTATCTTTATTTCTTTATTTTCCCCTTAGCCACCTAAACCATGAGCCACAGGACATCCTGTATGTGTTGTGTGCCCATCGGTATGCTGCTGTCATTGCCTGACCAGTACTGACCTAATTTACTGACTTAAAATAGTGGCAAGTGAAGGACCTCCCTCAGCTGGGCTCTGAGCGCAAAACCCTAAAGAAACAGTAGCGTCTCCAGCCGGTTCCAAAGTAACTGCGTGAGGACAGTTCCTGTTCTTCTGCCCGGTGGAAGCTCTCTTCACCCCCGGGACGCCACGGCCAGGCAGTCCTCCCCAGCAAGCCTCCTCAGCCAGGTCTCGCTGTGTTATGGAGATAGGCAGCAGCCGCAAGTCTGGGCGCAGCGTGGACGCATCTCCACGTCGGCGTTGCGGGATGGGAGTCGGGAGGGCGAGACTCCAGACAGCGCGGCTGAAGCGGAGGTCTTGGCGACGGACACTCGTAGGGAGGGGACACCGACCTGCAGCGCGAACACCTGAGGAGAAGGCTGCAGGTCGGTGACAGGTGACGGCGAGGCGGAGGAGGAGGCGCAGCCCCGGGAAGGGGGAGGAAGGGCCCGGTCCGCGCCAGGGGAGGATCGTTAAGGAGCGGGCGCAGAACGCGGCCGTGGTTTGAGCAGGCCGGGGCGAAAGGCGCCCAGGCCGAGAAGGGAAGGCCCGTGGTCGGAGGTGGACGGGACTGTCCCCTGGGGTCCGGGAAGAGGGGGTGCATGAGGCGCTGAGTGAGGAGTTCGGGGAAGAGGTTTGGGGACGGTGCGCTCAGGCGGGAGGGTTGGCGCGGAATGAGAGACAGTAGAGTGGTCTGTGCGGGACGTGGGCCCGAGGAGGTCCGACCTGAAAGACAGTTTGGGAGGGAGGGGGACGGGACACGGGACCTCCATGGCGAGGGAGGTTTGGGCGTGGGTCTCCCCTCTGTGGGTGGAAAGGCCGAGAGCGCAGAGCGGAGCACGCTGGGTCTCAGGTGAGTCTAAAGTCCAGTCCTTCAGCTTCTTATGGGGAGGGGCGGGCACGAGGGCATGAGGACGCGGTCAGGCGGGGGTCCTAGAGGGAGCGCTGTGGGAGACTCCTGGCTCACCTCTGCCTCAGTTTCCCCGGCCTTTGGAGTCCCGCGGGCGCGATAGGAGAAAAGGGCTTTCCTTGTTCAGAGCGGCCTGGGAACCGTGACCCAGGTCGTGTGGGTGGGAGCCGCCTGTGTCACCGCGGAGGGTCCAGAGGTCCGAGGAAAGGAGCAGACAGGACCGGACAGCACCAGACCTTCGCTGTCTAGATGCCAGTGGTGGGAGGGGTCCGCATGCACCAAACAAAAAGTATCCTCGGTGCAACGTATATGTGTCACTTCTTCAGATGTGTCGTCTGTGTTTGCAAAGGGAAAGGCTGAGAAGACTCTGGGGGTCGTGTGGTTCGGTCCGTGAAGGGAGGACGCAGAGTGGTGTTTGGATGCGGCGGGACCCTCAGGTGTCCCCTCAGGAGCTGAGGAATGGGTGAGGGATGCCGGAGCAGAATTGTTTTTCCCCGCTACTGTCTACGTTTGGGAGCGTTGTCGGGAATCTGGACACTGTTGGAGTCGGCATTTTTCTGTCCACAGGGCATCGAGGATGAGTAAACAGTATAGGGTTTGTTTTTTTTCTTGTCTTTTTTTTTTTTTTTGCTGCAGCAGCAGCAGTGGGTCATGCGGAGACACTATCCTTTTTCATTTCCAGGGGTTCATAGGTAAAATAACTTGAAGGTGGAGGTGAGGGACGAGACCCTCAGCCTTCGAGGAAGGAGGAACTAGCCCGCCTGTTTTTTTTGGGGGGGGGTTAGGGAACAGGTGAGATACAGAAGAAGAAATTGTGGGGGGCCCGCGGGGCCCGTGTGTTCCCAGTCGCCTCACGTGCGTCTGGCGTTGTTTCCCTTCGGTCAGAGGCCGCGGCTGCGGGGCAGCTCCCCTGTCCCCACCCGGCAGCGGGACCGGTCTTCTCCCCGTGGGACCCTCCTCTGTAACTTAGTCGCACTGGCCACACAGGCCGCATAGCACGTGGTCGGAGTAAGGAGCCCGCAGACGCCCCTTGGGAGCTCTGGCGTGTGCCACCATCTAGCGGGTCCCTGGGGGGCAGCATGCCGCGGCGGCAGCCTCTGCTACTGTCACAGGAAGGAGCCTGAGACAGAGCAGGCGTCAGTCACGAGGACCCTGCATCTTTCATGCCGTTGTGCTTCCCTTGTAACGGCGATCCTCCTGTGACCGTGGGGTCTGTGACTGTCGCGTGAGGTTCCCCTACATCTGTACGTCTTCCACACGGTTGTTAATTTGTTTCCTTTATTTTTTTTAATTTTTTAATTTTTATTTTTTGTATTTTTCTGAAGCTGGAAACGGGGAGAGACAGTCAGACAGACTCCTGCATGTGCCCGACCGGGATCCACCCGGCAAGCCCACCAGGGGTGAGGCTCTGCCCACCAGGGGCGATGCTCTGCCCACCAGGGGGCGATGCTCTGCCCCTCCAGGGGGTCACTCTGCTGTGACCAGAGCCACTCTAGCCCTTGGGGCAGAGGCCAAGGAGCCATCCCCAGCGCCTGGGCCATCTTTGATCCAATGGAGCCTTGGCTGCGGGAGGAGAAGAGAGAGACAGAGAGGGAAGGGGGGGTGGAGAAGCAAACAGATGCCTCC
>NW_027095606.1:0-31010 GCF_036850765.1 Saccopteryx bilineata | reverse complement strand
TCCTATCTCAATGCCCCACTCATATTTCAGGCTGGGACCTACTCCTAATTTAGAGCTCTCTTTCCTCCTTTTGCCAACTTGTATTATGAATTTACCTTTGCCACCCAGCTTAGTGTACCCCAAGGTCCTCTTTACCATGCCACAGTCACAGAGCTCCAGGGAAAAGCAACCTGGTCTCAACTCTCCAGGCAGAGGAGGATGAAAGCTCCATATCCACGCATGCTGTAGATGGCTTTTTCCAGTCTACCTGAATCATTGCCAGCTAGAAGCAGCGGTCATTGGGACTTGGACATGAGCTGCAAAGTATAGAATGGTGACAACAATACCAGTGCCATGTAGACTTCTCCTTTAGGGAACTTTCCTGGACTCCTGCCCCCTGTGACAGCTCCAAACAGACTGAACTGTGGTTGGGTTGCATTTTTCAGGGATTTGGCATGGTGATGGGGCCAACTTGGACTTGGTGAATATGTTAAGGACACTACTCTTTTATGGATTCTTGCTGTATTGGCCCAGAGTTTGTTTAAAGGCTTTTAATCACTGTAAAAAAAATAATAATAGAGGACTGGATGAAGAAGATGGGGCACATATACACCATGGTATACTATTCAGCTAGGAGAAATGATGACATTGAATCACTTATAGCAGAATGGTGGAGTCTTGGTAGCATTGTGCGGGGTGAAATAAGTGAATCAGAAAAAAAACAGGAACTGCAGGATTCCATATATTGGTGGGACATAAAAGCGAGACTAAGAGGCATGGACAGGAGTGTGGTGGTTATGGGGGGTGGGTTGAGGGAAGGAGGGAGAAGGGGAGGGGTACAGAGAGAACTGGATGGAGGGTGGCGGAGGACGATCTCTCTTCAGGTGATGGGTATGCAACAGAACTAAATGACAAGATAACCTGGAAATGTTTTCTTTGAATGTATGTACCCTGATTTATTGATGTCACCCCATTAAAATAAAAATTTATTTAAAAAATAGAAAAAAGAAAAATAATTTAAATTTATAAGTTAGCACAATCTTAGAAAGATGTCTCTTTATATATTAAAAGACATTAATATATTTTCTAATGTTTATCTGCCATCTCTTTGTCCAGAGCCACACATCTTAACTACATGCATTCACATGGGAGAGGTAGTTTTCCTGGGGTCAAATGCCCGTAAATGGCTCATTACTATAAGAAAAGGTTTATTTTGGCTTTTCTCTTCCTGCACCTGGCGAACCATTCACCCCTTTCCCCACAGGTGTGGTGGAATGTCAGGGAATCCATGTTTTCCTTCCTTTTGCATTTACAATACAATGCCAACGGCCATCCTGGTTTTATGCCAATCACACAGCACAGAGATTATTCACAAAATTTCTCTGCACACCTTAACCCAAATTAATAAAATGTTCTTTAAGTCTATTAAAATATTAATATTGATTCTGTAGCTTTTTTTTGTATTTTTCTGAAGCTGGAAACAAGGAGACAGTCAGACAGACCCCCGCATGTGCCCGACCGGAATCCACCTGGCATGCCCACCAGGGCATTGCTCTGCCGCGACCAGAGACACTCTAGCACCTGGGGCAGAGGCCAAGGAGCCATCCCCAGTGCCTGGGCCATCTTTGTTCCAATGGAGCCTTGGCTGCGGGAGGGGAAGAGAGAGACAGAGAGGAAAAAGGTGGGTTGGAGAAGCAAATGGGTGCTTCTTCTATGTGCCCTGGCCAGGAATCGAACCCGGTTTTTCCGCACGCCAGGCCAATGCTCTACTGCTGAGCCAACTGACCAGGGCCGATTCTGTAGCTTTTGGTACTTTACAACTCCTGCGGGTGAGGTGGCGCAGTGGCTCCTCAGGTCCAGGCTTCTCCAAGCCCATTGCCCACCTCTCCCTCAGTGCCCCCCACCCCACACAAAATTTCATCTGTGTCTGGGCTCCAGCCACCCCGCAGGCCCAGCCCCGACGTGCCTGAGCAGGAGACTGCAATGAGGCTGACTGCGTGGTCAAAGGGCATACATTCACATGCGCGTGTGCTTGCGCTGGGGTGTCCCAAAAGGGAACACGTGGGGCCAGCTTCAGGGAAGCAAGGACCGGCCAGGCCAGGACTCCATCCAAGTCAGTGACCTCTTTGTTCAAGTCAGCCACTTGGGCTTTAAGCCAGCGACCTCTGCGCTCAACCGGAGGGCATTGGGTCATGTCTATGATCCCACGCTCAAGCTGGTGAGTCTGTGCTCAAGCCTGATGAGCTTATTACATTTTCATGTTGTTCAAGCACTCTCTTGAGCAGGGGTCCCCAAACTTTTTACACAGGGCCAGTTCACTGTCCCTCAGACCATTGGAGGGCCGGACTATAAAAAAAAAACTATGAACAAATCCCTATGCATACTGCAAATATCTTATTTTAAAGTTTTTTTAAAAAAACAGGAACAAATACAATATTTAAAATAAAGAACAAGTAAATTTAAATCAACAAACTGACCAGTATTTCAATGGGAACTATGGACCTGCTTTTGGCTAATGAGATGGTCAATGTGCTCCTCTCACTGACCACCAATGAAAGAGGTGCCCCTTCCGGAAGTGCGGCGGGGGCAGATAAATGACCTCAGGGGGCCGCATGTGGCCCACGGGCCATAGTTTGGAGACCTCTGCTCTTGAGTTTCTCTATTCTACTCTCAAGTTTATCAAACATCGTTATGACTGTTTGCTTTGAATTCTTTATCTGTCCAATTACCCATCTCTATTTAATTAGAATATTTCTCCAGAGTTTTTTTCTTCTTCCTTTATTGGGGGTATATATTCTTCTGTCTCCCCATTTTGTTTGACTTTCTGGTTTTATTCCTTTGAGTAGAATGAAATAGTCATCTCGCCCAGTCTTGAAAAAGTTATCTTTGTTACATTGTGTGTTGAATAGTTTCAGCCTGCCAGTTGTAGTTGGGGGGAGGTGCATGCACTGCCTGTCCTGTCACCTGGCTTGGGTGGGTTCCGAATGGGCCACCTGGATGTTTGAGCCTCATTGCCCATTTAATCTGGGCATGGCTCCTGGTATAAAAGTGGCTGCATGGTGTCTGCTTAGCATGTCCTGTTTTAATTATTTGTTGTCAGAGCACGGTCTGCACTTGGTTTCCTGATTGCTTTCTTGTGTCTCACCCCCATTACATCCACCCTTTGCCTTGGTGGGGTAGCCTGGATGCACACACAGCCTTAATTTTTCCATTCTTCATCTTTTCAGGGTGTGGCAGCCCTGTGCACATGCACAGCATTGCCCCCCTCGCTCCACACTAAGCCACAAGGTTTTGCTAGCTTTGTGCTTCCTTTGGGTAGAGTAACCTGACCAGTGAGAGCAGCAGGACCTCCCAATATCTGCACTTTCTCTGATCAGGCAGTCTTGTGTGCAGACCATAGTCCATTTGCTGGCTCCCCATTTTCCAGGAGGGGTAATGCTAGTAGTGACCACTATTTCTGCACTTTCTCTGGATCATAGAGTCCTGCAGCTGGTACCAGAGTGTTTTTGCTAGCTCTGTACTCTCTCTAGGTGGGGCAACCCCATATGCATATGCAGCTCAGTTGGCAAAGTGTCACCCTGCCGTACCTGTCTGCTGGGTTGATATTCAAAAAGAAAAGCTGTCTTTATACAAGCTATGCTGCCCTCATGATTCTGTTGTATTTAGCTCCAGGAGAGGTGGCTGGGGATGTGCTGTAGTGCCCTGCAGGTGGCCATAGAGCCTGAATGGAGCTACTGTCTTCTATCCTCATGTCTGGGAGATGTGAACAGTGGTGCTCTCTGGTCTCTTTGGTCCTTGAGCTGATTCTTCACCTCCTGCAGAGCTCTCCTGGTTCCTCAGCCTTCTCTATGCATTCTCTCTCTCTCTTTCTCTCTATCTTGTGCAGAAGCTGTTTAATTGTTTCTCAGTTGTCTTTTAGGAGGAATTGTTCTATGTAAAGGGGTACATTGGATGGGTTTTGGGGAGTGTGCAAGTTCAGCGTCTACATGTGCCACCATCTTAGACCCACTGGAGAGTTCTTAAATAAAGTCTGATATTGGCTGCAGCAACAGGCTTCTGCTCTGATATGCTTTTATTCCTCATAGTCAAATGTCTATACAATTATTGAGACATTGGTTTTCCTTCTGATTTCAATTACTTGCTGCATCCAGGAGTATTTTATTTTCACCTTGTTTAGCTTTTTTCTCCTGTGAGGATGGGCATGATAACTTCCAAGCTTTTTACTTGTAAAACCAGAAACAGAAAGTCTTCTGTTATTTGCTTTTTATCTCTTGGCTTCCTGTTCCCTATTTGTAAAATAAAGGGATCAGATCACTCCGTGGTGCCTAAACTCTCCTCTAGCTCCAGCATTCTGTTCATTCCATAAGCACTAACTTGCATGAACGACAGTGCCAATTTGTGACATTTGCTACCGTTCTACAGGTAAACCTGCAGGTGCACAAAAAGAGGCACACTATTTTCAAGTTTTCCCTTAATTATGTTTATCAAATCCAGGAAGTTCAGGAGTTCAAGAAATTCAACATTGTGGAGCCTGTAAGTTCCATGTATTCTTTAATGCTGTAAAAATATTTTCTGAATGCTTGGTAAATACGGAAAACTTTTATCATAAACTTAGGATCTCAAAGAATATGAATGTGTATAATTGCAATGAATCTCTCTCTTTCCTCCCTCATTTTTTCTATCTAGCTATGATTTCTTTTTCTCTTTATTTCTTTCTCTCTTCCTCTTTCCCTCCCTGGATTTCTGTATCACCCTTCTTTTCATCTCGTTTACCATCTTTTCTTCCTGCTGTGCTCTTAAAGCCTTTGGGAGTGCCCATCATATACCAGGCACTATGCTAGGAACTCATATCCGCACTCAATGACTTCCTGTTCTACTATTTTTATTTCTATCTTTTTAACTTTTTTAATTTAAATCTCCTTAATTTATTATAAAATATGATGTGCTTTGATTTGACAAATATATTTTTACCAACTTTTTATTATAAAAATATACTCTTATTGCAAAAATGCTAAAAAAAATGCTCAGAAAAATGAAACAACAAATTTTTTATAATGAGATATTTACTGTTAATATTATGATATTTTCCTCCCGTATTCTCTGTGTATCTATTATATTTCTCTATCTATATGTACCCAGGTAGATTGGGTGTGTGTACATCTGTGTGCATAGATTTGCAATGCACATGAGCATATCTCTCTGTGTCCATGTGTGTCTCTTATTTGTGTATATCTGTATATGTATACAAATGAGTATTTATTCACTCTTCCAATAAACACTTACTGTATTTCTATTATGTGCCAGACACTGTGCTTGACACTGGTTGCCCATAGTGAATGAGACAGACTCACTTTCTGTCTTTATGAATACTATGCTGTCATGGGGTAGACAGAGGGAATAAAAAATATACATAAATAAAATAATTATAAATTGTGACAAGCACTGGATTTGGCAATGCAATTCCTTTGGTCCAAGTTTTGATTGATCATGGCAAAGTCTCATACCTCAGCTTCTTTGAAGGCAGAGCTGAGACCTAAATCTTGGTCCTTCATCAATGCATGTTCTCAGCTATCAAACTGACAAATTTTACAAGTGAAGAAACAAATACCCTGGGAGGTGTTCTGAGACCAAAATAACCTAGCTTGTAAGTGGTGACCCAGGCTCAGATAAATTCTGGATGCCCAGAGCTTAGCAGGTCTCACAGTCTGGACTGCAGCCATGGCACAAGGAAAAGTGCATGTTAGGAAAGGGGTCACTTTGTGCTAAACAATTAGAAATAGTGTTTACATCCCTGATTCTCAAGAGCAAAGAAACGACTTCTAGTGTTGTTACTACAGCAGATAGATTATTATTTTATTTTTTTAATTAACTCAGGTTTTCTCTAGTACTTTTTTTCCCAAAAGACAATGGCTTGCTCTTACCAGAGAGCTCAGTAGGTTAGAGCAGGGGTAGTCAACATTTTTATACCTACCGCCCACTTTTGTATCTCTGTTAGTAGTAAAATTTTCTAACTTCCCACCGGTTCCACAGTAATGATGATTTATAAAGAAGAAAAGTAACTTTACATTATAAAATTTATAAAGCAGAGTTTCAGCAAGTTAAAGCATATAATAACAATTACTTACCAAGTACTTTATGTCAGATTTTTGCTGTTTGGCAAAATAAATCTTTATTAAAAAACTTACTATAGTTAAATCTATATATTTATACTTTGCATACATAGAAATTACATTAGTTAATTGAATTATTAGTGATATTCTTCAGGCTGATGCTGGGAAATAAATAAATAATAAATAATAAATATTGAATATTCAGTTCAATTTTTGTGAGGAACAAACAAAGATTTCTCCTTTCAGAAATTTAGGTGGTTTATTTTGTCACAATATTATTAACAGCACTAAATCCTGATTCCACAAGATATGAGGTAGGAAAAAGTATCAATAAACTGAATACCATTTTTCACATATTTGGATATAAGACTGGCATTTTTTTATTTTGCCATGGGTTTTCATATTTACCACTGTTGAATTTATGTTTACTTTCTTCATCATATCTAGTTTCTAACAGTTCTTCTTGGCAAGTTGTATCAGCCTCTTCAATATGCAGTAAAAGGATTTTTCATCCACTCATATACCTTCAATTTCAAAATATCTTCAAGTTGTTTTTCCATGTCCCATTTAAGTTTGTGGAGGTGGTTACTCAATCTGTTAATATCATCTGGAGTTAATTATCTTTATAGATGATAATTGAGGAAACTGATAAAATTCTCTCTTCAATAGGTTATGAAGTAGTTCAAGTTTGTCCATAAATAATAGCACAATATTTTGGCAACCTATAAAAGTTTTATTATGTCCTTAAAGCTGCAAATTGACATCATTAAATCTCTTGAAAATATCTGCCAAGTAAAATGCATCAGTTTTTACTGTTTTTAACTGTTGACACAGATTGGTCTCACTATTACTTTAAAAAAAATTGTATGACATTATTATATAATCCTACAAATCTAGCCAAAGATGTACCCTTTGACAGCCAATGAGCATCTGTGTGCAAAAGTAACTTAATAAAATCTTTATTATTGTCCTGGCAAAGCTGCTGAAACATTCTATCATTCCTTGCTTTGGATTTGATGAATTTAATGATGAATGGAGACTTGTACTTAGATGTTTTTCTACAAGATGTTGTCTGTGTACCACACAATGAATACATAAAACATTTGGCACTTTCTGCTTCAAATAAGCAACAAATTCATGATAGCGACCTACCATTGATGGTGCTCCATGAGTAGCATATGCAAATATTATTCAAAGGAATATTCTTTTTTGTAAAGTATATTCTCACAGTATTAAAAAGAGATAATCCTTTTGTATCTGTGATATTTATTGAGAATAGCATTTCTTCTCATAATATATTGTTTTTATCAAAATAGCATACATATGCCATCAGTAAAGCATCATTATCTGCAATGGTAGATTTGTCCAATTGTATGGAAAATAAAGAGGTTTGGAGAATCCTTATGTTCTTTTTCAACATTAACTGCCATTTTATCAGTTCATTGCTTGTACTGTTATTGCTTAGGGGCAACTTTTTAAAATTTGACGTATATTCTGATTCATTACTGTTGAGATCATTTTTTTATAAAAGGTATTATTACAGTTTCTCTAATATTTAGCTTTACCACTTTTTGCAGTTATTTGTGAAATGAGATAAGTGGCAATTAATCCATCTTCATTCATTGTATGTTGTTTCTTTACTGATGCAACAATAGTTAAACAATTTCAAAATTTTTTATATATTTCCAGAAAATAATATGCAATGTGCTTGTCTTTGTCATTTGGATGCTTTGTAAAAGATGTTCTCACAATCAACTTGACTTCATTGCCTAACTGGATAATGTTTTATGGCACAATAAACATACTGAATGTTGTTTATTTGCCAGAGATTTTATGAAATGCATCTTCAGATACTCTGGAAAATAGCTGCATGCATATTTTTTTTGAGACATGGGCTTATAATATTTCACAATATTTTGTTTGAAACTGTGCTTGCTCTCAGAAATCTAACTATGTAATGACTTTAGTTTTGGTTATGTAACAATTAAGCTTCACTTACAAAATGTGAACAAAACATGCGCTTGAAGTGTGTTGTGTGGTCGCAATGTTACAAGTGTCATGGTTGAGTGAGAGTTTGTTGAGATGAGACTAAGTTAGTGAGTATCCATGGTTGTGCATTTTATAAAATTTTATGTAGTGAGTGTTGGCCAATGGCATCACTTCTTTGTGATCAGGGTGAAGTAGCAAGACATCAGCTAGTTTTGGCAGTCCAAAGGGGTTTTTTTAGATTGTCACCCTATTACCCTAAAATCTGGGAATTGAGATGAAAATATGAGTTAATTGGTGTCTCCATTGTTTGGCAGTTTCTGTCATAGAAAGAAGTCTTGAACCATGGAGTTCTTTGTCTCTGCTACGGGGTAATGAAATGACAAACTGCTAGTTTTGGGGCAACAATAGTGGTCATAAACTGCCCAGGAGGTGGGTGTAAACCCAGGATTATGTACCTGGCCACTTGTGGATGCGGGCCAGGTGGTTGTGAAAGAGGTCAATGCGGTCTCAATACAAATGCCCTGTAACAGAGTCTAACCGCTGATCTCGACTGGTCAATATTTAATAAATTAGTATGTATTTGTGGTGCCATTTGGTTGTTCTGTGACCACCCACCATGAAAGCTGGAATGCCTACTAGTGGGCAGTAGGGGCCAGGTTGACTACCACTGGGTTAGAGCATCCCACCCACACACTAATGTCATAGGTTTGATCCTGGGTCATGGCACATACAGAAAGAGATTGGTGTTTCTGACAGTCTTTCTCACCTCCTTCCTCTCTCTAATATTAATAATTAAAATTAAAAAAATTAAAAATGACAATGGCTTTTTTGGTTGTTGTTGTAGCTTAAATTGGATAGATCAGGGGTTGGGAACCTATGGCTCATGAGCCAGATGTGGCTCTTTTGATGGCTGCATTTGGCTCGCAGACAAATCTTTAACTAAAAAATTTAACATTAAAAATATAAAACAGCCTGACCAGGTGGTGGCGTAGTGGATAGAGCATCGGACTGTGATGCGGAAGAACCCAGGTTTGAGACCCCAAGGTCACCAGCTTGAGCGCGGGCTCATCTGACTTGAGCAAAGAGCTCACCAGCTTAGACCCAAGGTCGCTGGCTCCAGCAGGGGGTTAATCGGTCTGCTAAAGGCCCGTGGTCAAGGCACATGTGAGAAAGCAATCAATGAACAACTAAGAAGTTGCAACATGCAACAGAAATTGATGATTGATGCTTCCCATCTCTCTCCATTCCTGTCTGTCTGTCCCTGTCTATCTCTGCCTCTGTAAAAAAAATATATATATATATACACATTCTCATGTATTACAATCCATTCATTTCCTACCACTCATGTTCATGATTGTGTGTGGCTGAAGTCAATCACAGCTCTTCTCCGGGACAACACCAAATTTTTATTTGATAATGCATAAATTACACAGATCAGTGTATGGCTCTCATGGAATTACATTTTAAAATATATGCCATTCATGTCTCTTTCAGCCAAAAATGTTCCCTCCCCTGCCTTAAGCTCTAAGGACCATGTCTGCTTAGAGCCTGTGCCCCACACCCAATGCAAACTATAAACTGAAATCATATACATCATATTTACACTTATTTGACCCACAACGACAAACTTTAAAGATTTAAAATTACATAACCGATGTTTCCTACTCTCATAACAGTCAACCATGAAATCAGTATTAACAGATAAAACAGGAAGTCCTTTTACTTAGTTATTAAATAACATTTTAAATAACCTGAAACGGGGAGATGACGTCAGAGTAATGGCGGGGTAGGAAGCGATACCGATAAATCTCCCCCAAAACTCAACAAGATCTTCAACCAGAAACAGAAAAACCTATACTTGGAGCTTCCAGATGCTTCGCAATACACCCAAAGGTATGATTGAGTAAAAAATTGGCTAAATATATAACCAAACCCCGAAAGAAATAGGGAGTAAGAAATGTTCCTCCTTCCTCACTAACCTAAACAGGGCAGCTTTCTCTGGTAACTGTGAATATAGAAACTGAGGCGGGCAAAGGGGGTGAATAGATCCAGGCCGCCGCGGCACAAACGGCCGAACCAGGCTGTGGCACAAAGATCCAAGCCGAGGAAAATCTGATCCTGTGGCAACCCGGGAAATACAAGCTAACACTCGCGCCAAACCCAAACAAAGAAAGACAAGCGGAGTGGCCATTTTACCCGGTCTCCTGGTCGGTGCGCAGTTGGTGGGCGAGAATTTCTTCCTGGGAAAGCCACGCATGGGAGGGAGTGAGAACTAATTCCAACAGTGGAGATTTTCTGTGCTGAAGGGTGTTTCACTCAGAGGGAACCGTGGCCGGCCTCATATCCTGGTTTGCGTGCGCAGATAAGGAGTGAGCAATTCCTCCGAGTGCCTCGGCAGTGCGCGCCCGTGTTATCGCACAGAGGGGCAGAGTCAGGGACCTTTTGTGGGCCAAAGCGGAATCTCGAGCCACCCCAGCGCCTTGCAAAAGCCGTGCACGGGGATGGAGCGAGACTCAATTCCAATGGTGGAGATTTTCCGTGCTGGAGGGTGTTTCACTCAGAGGGAAACGCGGCCGGCCTCATATCCTGGTTTGCGCGCGCAGATAAGGAGAGAGCAATTCCTCCAAGTGCCTCGGCAGTGCTCGCCCGTGTTATCGCACAGAGGGGCAGAGTCAGGGGCCCTTGTGTGGGCCAAAGCGGAATCTCGAGCCGCCCCAGAGCCTTACAAAAGCCGTGCATGGGGACGGAGTGAGACTCAATTCCAATGCTACAACTTTTCCCTGCGGTTGGGGGTTTTGCTCAGAGCGTGAGACAGCTGGCCGAATATCCTGGTCGCAGACAGTGAGTGAGAGTTTCCTCCAAGCACCCCGGAAGTGGGTGCCCGCTAGTGTTACCGGACAGATTGGCAGAGCCAGAGGTTTTGAGTGGGCAGAAAGCCCGCCTGATTATGCTAGCAGCTCTGACTGACTGAGCCTTACCCAGAGCCCTGTGCTGAGTGGAAATAGAGTGGGGAGTTACCAGCTCTTTGAGCCTCTTACTATCCAGGCAGAGGCAGCAGCAACCCCATAGCTGGATTATCAGGCTACTAATTAAGGAAGGAAAGACTAGGAGAAAGGCTCCAGGAACATGGACTCTCTCACTGTCGGAGCCTATAAATGCTATTGAGCTTCAACTGCCAACGAGATTAAAGCAAAATACATGACATTGCCATAGAGACTTATCAACTGCAAACCTCTACCTGAGCGTGCCAAAGGGGCACAACCCGGGGTACAGAGTCACCAACCAGGAAGAGGGAGAGAAAAGAAAAAGCAAGAAGATAACCTCTCAAAATCAAGAATAATCTGCAGTCTTTATAACCTATCCCATTTTATTATATTTGTTCATTTGTTTCTCTTATCTTCATTCTTGATACTTTTTTTTCCTCCTCCAATTTGGCCGATTAACTCTCTACCGGTCTTACTCTCTCCTCTCCTTGAACTACGCTACCCATAACTGTTACATCTCCCATTATCTTTTCTCTTCTCTTCCTTTCTCTCTATGAGGGTTGCACTCCAAAACCCTTAACTCTCTCTCTCTCTCCTTTCTTTTTTCTTCTTTTAGTGGTTACCTCTTTTTTTCTCTCTCTCTCATTCTTTTCTCCCTCTATATTAGTTTCCTCCTTTCTCCTTTACATCTCCTCTCATTCAAACCTCAATAACAAAAAATTATCTTATCTGGGAATCAAACCTATGTTTGTGGCATTTTGGGGGTTTTTTACTTCACCTTTTTAACTCACTAGCAGTGCTCTCATCCCTGGCTCTCCATATTATCTAGTTCTTGTTCCACTAAATACAATAGTAATTTTTTAACTTGTCCCCTCATTTTTCCATTTTCCTCTTATTCCTCTCATCATAACTCTTAGACAACCAACACCTAAAAGCAAATCATTTCATTCTTGACCAAAATTTTTTCCTTATTTGCTTTTTGTGGGTCCATACGCTCTTTTTTTTTTCTTTTTTGTTTTCTTTTTTTTTCTCTTTTTTTCTTTTTTTTTTTTTGCCCCTTCATTACTTTTCCCCAATTCAGGACCTCCATCACAGGCATTGTTTGTTATAATTCACAGTCCACCACAAGATTTTCTCAAAAAACAGGGGAGAGGAGAGGAGAGGAAAAAAGGAGGGGGGGAATAATTTCCTTTTTTTTAATTTTTATTTTATTTTTCTTTATTTCATTATTAATTTTTTTTAAAAAAAAACAACTCTTCGATTTTTTATTTTTATTATTTTTATTTTTTTAACTTTTTATTCTTTATTAAATCTTATTAATACTATCAACAAAACCACCCTCAGATGCCATTAAGAAAGAGAAAATCGAATATCATGGATACAAAAGAAAGAGAGGTAACACAGCTAGATGAGGAAAAATCTATGGAGAAAAAATTTAATATATTGGAAACCTTGGAGCTAAATGACAGAGAATTCAAGATAAAAATACTAAAAATCCCCCGAGATATACAAGAAAACACAGAAAGGCAATTTAGGGAGCTCAGAAAACAACTCAATGAACACAAAGATTATATGTCCAAGGAAATTGAAACTATAAAAACAAATCAAACAGAGATGAAAAACTCAATTCACGAGCTGAAAAACGAAATAACAAGCTTAGCTAATAGAACAGGTCAGATAGAAGAGAGGATTAATGAAATAGAAGACAAGCAACTTGAGGCACAAAAGAGAGAAGAAGAAAGAGACTCAAAAAGTAAAAAAAATGAGATAGCCCTACAAGAATTATCTGACTCCATCAAAAAGAATAACATAAGAATAATAGGTATATCAGAGGGAGAAGAGAGAGAAAATGGAATGGAGAACATACTCAAACAAATAATAGATGAGAACTTCCCAAGCCTGTGGAAAGAACTAAAGCCTCAAGTTCAAGAAGCAAACAGAACTCCGAGTTTTCTTAACCCCAACAAAATTACTCCAAGGCATATCATAATGAAATTGACACAAACCAACAGCAAAGAAAAAATTCTCAAGGCAGCCAGGGAAAAGAAGAATACAACATATAAAGGAAGGCCCATTAGATTATCATCAGATTTCTCAGCAGAAACTCTACAAGCTAGAAGAGAGTGGACCCCAATATTTAAATTCCTGAAACAGAGGAACTTTCAGCCACGAATACTATACCCATCAAAGCTATTCTTCAAATACGAAGGAGAAATAAAAACATTCACAGATACAGAAAAGATGAGGAAATTTATCATCAGAAAACCTCCACTCCAGGAATTACTAAAGGGGGTTCTCCAATCATATACAAAGAACAACAAAAAAAAAAAAAACAGAGCCACAAGTAAAAGCTCCAAGAAGAACACAATAAAACCAAATTTAAACTGTGACAACAACAAAAAGAAAGAGGGGAAGAAGATGGAGATTAACAGTAGCAAAGGACGATGGAGTGCAAAAGTACTCACAAAATAGTTTGCTACAATGAACAGGGTAGGGACCCTTTTCATTACTCAAAGGTAACCACCATTGAAAAAACCACCACAGAAGCAAATGGATACAAAAGATAGCAACAGAGGAAAGATGTATGGAATACAACCAAATAAAAACAAAAGATAGAAAAAGGAAAGAGAAGGATCAAACAAGACACAAAACTAACAGAAAGCAAGATATAAAATGGCAATAGGGAACTCACAAGTATCAATAATTACACTAAGTGTAAATGGATTAAACTCACCAATAAAAAGGCACAGAGTAGCAGAATGGATTAAAAAAGAAAATCCAACTGTATGCTGCCTACAGGAAACTCATGTAAGTAACAAGGATAAAAACAAATTCAAAGTGAAAGGCTGGAAAACAATACTCCAAGCAAAAAACATTCAAAAAAAAGCAGGTGTAGCAATACTCATATCGGATAATGCTGACTACAAGAAAGGAAAAGTACTCAGAGACAAAAATGGCCATTTCATAATGGCTAAGGGGAAACTGAATCAAGAAGACATAACAATTCTTAATATATATGCACCAAACCAAGGAGCACCAAAATATATAAGACAGCTACTTATTGATCTTGAAACAAAAACTGACAAAAATACAATCATAATTGGAGACCTCAATACACCGCTGATGGCTCTAGATCGGTCATCCAAACAGAGAATCAACAAAGACATAGTGGCATTAAACAAAACACTAGAGCACCTGGATATGATAGACATCTACAGGACATTTCATCCCAAAGTGACTGAGTATACATTTTTCTCCAGTGTACATGGATCATTCTCAAGAATTGACCATATGTTGGGCCACAAAAACAACATCAGCAAATTCAGAAAAATTGAAGTTGTACCAAGCATATTTTCTGATCATAAAGCCTTGAAACTAGAATTCAACTGCAAAAAAAAGTAAAGAAATCCCACAAAAATGTGGAAACTAAACAACATACTTTTAAAAAATGAATGGGTCAAAGAAGAAATAAGTGCAGAGATCAAAAGATATATACAGACTAATGAAAATGACAATACGACATATCAGAATCTATGGGATGCAGCAAAAGCTGTGATAAGAGGGAAGTTCATATCGCTTCAGGCATATATGAACAAACAAGAAAGAGCCCAAGTGAACCACTTAACTTCTCACCTTAAGGAACTAGAAAAAGAAGAAAAAAGACAACCCAAAAGCAGCCGAAGAAAGGAGATAATAAAAATCAGAGCAGAAATAAATGAATTAGAGAACAGAAAAACTATAGAAAAAATTAATAGAACAAGGAGCTGGTTCTTTGAAAAGATCAACAAAATTGAAAAACCCTTGGCAAGACTTACCAAGGAAAAAAGAGAAAGAACTCATATAAACAAAATCCAAAATGAAAGAGGAGAAATCACCACGGACACCGTAGATATACAAAGAATTATTGTAGAATACTATGAAAAACTTTATGCCACTAAATTCAACAACCTAGAAGAAATGGATAAATTTCTAGAAAAATACAACCTTCCTAGACTGAGTCAAGAAGAAGCAGAAAGCCTAAACAGACCTATCAGTAGAGAAGAAATAGAAAAAACATTAAAAACCTCCCCAAAAATAAAAGTCCAGGCCCTGACAGCTATACCAGCGAATTTTATCAAACATTCAAAGAAGACTTGGTTCCTATTCTACTCAAAGTCTTCCAAAAAATTGAAGAAGAAGCAATACTTCCAAACACATTTTATGAGGCCAACATAACCCTCATACCAAAACCAGGCAAGGATGGCACAAAAAAAGAAAACTACAGACCAATATCTTTAATGAATACAGATGCTAAAATACTAAACAAAATACTAGCAAATCGAATACAACAACATATTAAAAAAATAATACATCATGATCAAGTGGGATTCATTCCAGAATCTCAAGGATGGTTTAACATACGTAAAACGGTTAACATAATACACCATATCAACAAAACAAAGAACAAAAACCACATGATCTTATCAATAGATGCAGAAAAGGCTTTCGATAAAATACAACACAATTTTATGTTTAAGACTCTCAACAAAATGGGTATAGAAGGAAAATATCTAAACATGATAAAGGCCATATATGATAAACCATCAGCTAACATCATATTAAATGGCACTAAACTGAAGGCTTTCCCCCTTAAATCAGGAACAAGACAGGGTTGTCCACTCTCTCCACTCTTATTTAATGTGGTACTAGAGGTTCTAGCCAGAGCAATCAGACAAGACAAAGAAATAAAAGGCATCCATATCGGAAAAGAAGAAGTAAAAGTATCACTTTTTGCAGATGATATGATCCTATACATCGAAAACCCCAAAGAATCCACAAAAAGACTACTAGAAACAATAAACCAATACAGTAAGGTCGCAGGATACAAAATTAACATACAGAAGTCAATGGCCTTTCTATATGCCAACAATGAAACAACTGAGAAGGAACTCAAAAGAATAATCCCCTTCACGATTGCAACAAAAAAAATAAAATACTTAGGAATAAACATAACAAAGAATGTAAAGGACTTATATAATGAAAACTATAAACCATTGTTAAGGGAAATTGAAAAAGATATAATGAGATGGAAGAATATACCTTGTTCTTGGCTAGGAAGAATAAATATAATCAAGATGGCTACATTACCCAAAGCAATATACAAATTTAATGCAATTCCCATCAAACTTCCAATGACATTTTTTAAAGAAATAGAGCAAAAAATCATCAGATTTATATGGAACTATAAAAAACCCCGAATAGCCAAAGCAATCCTAAAGAAAAAGAATGAAGCTGGGGGCATAACAATACCTGACTTCAAACTCTATTATAGGGCCACGACAATCAAAACAGCATGGTATTGGCAGAAAAATAGACACTCAGACCAATGGAACAGAATAGAAAGTCCAGAAATAAACCCACATATATATAGTCAAATAATTTTTGATAAAGGGGCCAACAACACACAATGGAGAAAAGAAAGCCTCTTCAATAAATGGTGCTGGGAAAACTGGAAAGCCACATGCAAAAGAATGAAACTGGACTACAGTCTCTCCCCCTGTACAAAAATTAACTCAAAATGGATCAAAGATCTAAACATAAGACCTGAAACAATTAAGTACATAGAAGAAGACATAGGTACTCAACTCATGGACCTGGGTTTTAAAGAGCATTTTATAAATTTGACTCCAATGGCAAGAGAAGTGAAGTCAAAAATTAATGAATGGGACTACATCAGACTAAGAAGTTTTTGCTCAGCAAGAGAAACTTATAACAAAATAAACAGAAAGCCAACTAAATGGGAAATGATATTTTCAAACAACAGCTCAGATAAGGGCTTAATATCCATAATATACAAAGAACTCATAAAACTCAGCAACAAACAAACAAACAATCCAATAAAAAAATGGGAAGAGGATATGAATAGACACTTCTCCCAGGAAGAAATACAAATGGCCAACAGATATATGAAAAGATGCTCATCTTCTTTAGCTATTAGAGAAATGCAAATCAAAACGGCAATGAGATACCACCTCACACCTCTTCGATTAGCTGTTATTAGCAAGTCAGGTAATAGCAAATGTTGGAGAGGCTGTGGAGAAAAAGGAACCCTCATCCACTGTTGGTGGGAATGTAAAGTAATACAACCATTATGGAAGAAAGTATGGTGGTTCCTCAAAAAACTGAAAATAGAACTACCTTATGACCCAGCAATTCCTCTACTGGGTATATATCCCCAAAACTCAGAAACATTGATACGTAAAGACACATGCAGCCCCATGTTTATTGCAGCATTGTTCACAGTGGCCAGGACATGGAAACAACCAAAAAGCCCATCAATAGATGACTGGATAAAGAAGATGTGGCACATATACACTATGGAATACTACTCAGCCATAAAAAATGATGACATGGGAACATTTACAGCAAAATGGTGGGATCTTGATAACATGATACGAAGCGAAATAAGTAAATCAGAAAAAAACAGGAACTGTATTATTCCATACGTAGGTGAAACATAATAGTGAAACTAAGAGACATTGATAAGAGTGTGGTGGTTATGGGTGGGAGGGGGGAATGGGAGAGGGAAAGGGCGAGGGGGAGGGGCACAGAGAGTACAAGATAGAGGGTGACGGAGGACCAATCTGACTTTGGGTGGTGGGTATGCAACATAATTGAACGACAAGATAACCTGGACTTGTTATCTTTGAATATATATATCCTGATTTATTGATGTCACCCCAGTAAAAAAATAAAATTATAAAAAAAAAATAAATAAATAAAATAAATAAATAACCTGAAACATATGTTGCAATTGGAATTCTAAATTTTTTTCAACTTAAATATAATAATAATATAAAAAAACAAGTAAACCTATGGTGTCCTGACCAGATGTCTCAGTGCATGGAGTGTCCTTCCTGTGTGTCAAGGTTCTGGGTTCCATCCCAGGTCTCAACATTTAAGAGAAGCAAACAAAAAGTTCACACCTAAATGGAACAACTAAATGGAAAAATAAGCTAATACTTCTCTGTTGGGCAGATAAAATATATTATGCGCACTTTGTTAAAGATGGTGCTGCCCACATAGAAGCCATCACCCAGGTAATATTAATGTGCATTGGAGGCAGGATGTGGGCAGGCAGGATCTTTGTAGCCTAGGGCTTGGTTTTAGAACTAAGCCTTTCCCACCCTTTTTGATGTGGGGTGGTATAATCCCATCATGCCTCAGAGAAGTGTCTTTGTATTAAAGACTTCCCTATTTTGTATATTGGATTAAAAGTTTTGAATCTACACTATAAAATGGGGGCAGAGAAGGTGCTAGCTCTCTGAGTTCCTGAGATTAGCACTAGAAAGCAGAGAGAGCAGAGCAGAGAGCAGAGAAAGGCCATGTGGAAGAGGCCAGGAGAAGCAGCCAAGATAGCAAAGTGTTGAGTAAGAAGCCAGTTTGTACAGAGTTTGTGTAGGGAGAAGGAAGGGGATGGGGAACAGAGGTGAATATGTCTGTTGAGCTAGAAACCTTTGATTCTAGGAAACTCAGATAAGTCAGTAGCTTTGTGAGCACTGAATGTGAGTGGGTTTTGGAGCCCAGTGTGTGTTTTTACTTGCCCACTGGGTGCAAGCTAGGATTAAAGATGATGGCCCACCAGTTTTTGGTTCCATTGTTTCTTTACTGACTGTCTAAATCCAATGCGAACCTGCATGGGCCAAGCTGCTGTGATAGTGGCCCTGACTACTGGCTTTATGTTGGGCAGATAAAATGTATTATGCTCACTTTGTTAAAGATTATGCTGCCCACGAGGATGCCATCACCCAGGTGATATTAATGTGTGTTGAGAATCCTTGTAGCCTGGGGATTGGTTTTGGGATTAAGCCTTTCCCACCCTTTTTGATGTGGGGTGGTACAATCCAATCATGCCTCAGAGAAGTGACTTTGTATTAGGAACTTCCCTACTTTGTATATTGGATTAGAGATTGTGAAGCTACAATATAAAATGGGGGTAGAACGAGAGTTTACCCTCTTGATTCCTGGGGGATTATCATTAGAAGAGAGAGCAGAGGAGAGCAGAGAAAGGCCACGTGGGGGAGGCCAGGAGAAGCAGCCAAGATGGCAGAGTGCTGAGTGAGATGCCAGTTTGTGTCGAGTTTGTATCTGGGATAAGGAAGGAGATGGGGAACTGAGGAGAATAAGTCTGGTGAGCTAGAATCCTTTGATTCTAGGAAACTCGGATAAATCAGCAGCTTTGTGAGCACTGAATGTGACTGGGTTTTGGAGCCCAGTGTATATTTTTACTTGCCCGCTGGGTGCAAGCTAGAATAAAGACTATGGCCCATCAGTTTGTGGCTCCGTTGTTTCTTTACTGACTGTCTGAATCCAATGCGAACCTGCATAGGCTGGGCTCCTCTGATGGTGGCCCTGGCTTCTGGCTTTACATTTGGCGTAGTCTGTGGCAGGATTCGATACAGATCGGCAAGGAGCCTTTGAGTGATGGAGTAGAGGACTGGCAAGTGTTAGGGTTCCCCATGGCTGTCCTTTTGGGGATCGTAGGCTGGCTGACTTTTACAGCCATGCGTGAGGAAACTAAGAACCCTGTGGAAGAGGCTGCCCAGGACATGCAAACCGAGCAGTGGAAGGAGCTGGAGCAAATGCAGGAGAAACCAATGCTGACCCTGGAGCTGGAGGAAGTGCTTGAGGAGGAGGCCGACCAGGTTTGCGAGATTCGCCTGGAATTGGAGCAAACGCTGGAGGAGGATTCAGAGGTTCGTGAGTTGCAGATTGCCCTGGATGTTGCAGAGAACCAGCAGCAGCAAGAGGCCAGGGCTGAGGCTGAGGCCAGGGCTGAGGCTGAGGCTGAAGCTGAGGCCAGGCCCGGAGCTGCAGGGTCTGTGGAGCAGAAGGCAGCAGCAGCCTGGGGCTTGAGCCTGGCAGCAGGAGCTGATGTTTTCAGTTTCTTTTTGGAAGATGAGGAGAATCAAGCTGGAGTTGTGATTTGCAGTCTCCAGAAGATGGAAGCCCAGCTGGAAGGAGCAGCTACTGCGGCCCTGGTAGGTCTGTGATTTTGGGACATAGGGCTGTACATGCTATTCAGACAGAGACGGAAATGCTGACTGCCATTGCCATGTGCCCCTCTTTGGGACAGTGTAAGACCTGCGAGGACGGCAGGAATGAGGGGGGTGGCTGATGCCCCATGTGCGTGGACTGATTTTCCTGGACTACGACCGAGTGGGCACTGACTCCTTTGTTGGATGGACTTATGGATTTTGGACAATGTGAAATACCCTGATGGGGGTGGGGGGTGGCTTTGCTGAAAGCACTCCCCTGCCCCAGGAAGCTTTTTCCGAGGACATTTTGCGCTTTGGGCAAAGTGCTCAGAGACTGGTGAAGTGTACCTTTGTAATTGTTAAAATTGTATAACTTGCCATGTTGTAATTTGTGTAATATGCCTAATTTCCTTGTACAGGGATGCCGGTGGTATAGATTGTGGGTAGTAAAGTGAGCATAGGGGTGAATTGTTGGGCAGATAAAATGTATTATGCTCACTTTGTTAAAGATTACGCTGCCCACGAGGAGGCCGTCACCCAGGTGATATTAATGTGTGTTGAGAATCCTTGTAGCCTAGGGATTGGTTTTGGGATTAAGCCTTTCCCACCCTTTTTGATGTGGGGTGGTACAATCCAATCGTGCCTCAGAGAAGTGACTTTGTATTAGGGACTTCCCTACTTTGTATATTGGATTAGAGATTGTGAAGCTACAATATAAAATGGGGGTAGAACGAGAGTTTACCCTCTTGATTCCTGGGGGATTATCATTAGAAGAGAGAGCAGAGGAGAGCAGAGAAAGGCCACGTGGGGGAGGCCAGGAGAAGCAGCCAAGATGGCAGAGTGCTGAGTGAGATGCCAGTTTGTGTCGAGTTTGTATCTGGGATAAGGAAGGAGATGGGGAACTGAGGAGAATAAGTCTGGTGAGCTAGAATCCTTTGATTCTAGGAAACTTGGATAAATCAGTAGCTTTGTGAGCACTGAATGTGACTGGGTTTTGGAGCCCAGTGTATATTTTTACTTGCCTGCCGGGTGCAAGCTAGAATAAAGACTATGGCCCATCAGTTTGTGGCTCCGTTGTTTCTTTACCGACTGTCCGAATCCAATGCGAACCTGCATAGGCTGGGCTCCTCTGATGGTGGCCCTGGCTTCAGCTTTACACTTTACATTCTCTTTCTCTCTCTCTCTCTTCCTCAAATCAATGTAAAAACATTAAAATCCAATTAGAAATGGTGTAATATATCTGCAACATGCCTAGTACATTTCTCTAAACAAAAATGCAGAAAAAGGGACAGAAAGATAAAGAAAAAGACCCAGATCTTTCTACAGATCATGTTTCTATTTTCCACAACGAGAAAGGACCACTTTTTTTTAAACCATAATCTACCTCAACTCTGAAACTCAGAGTGTTTTACAACCACTGGTGTTTGACTCCCATGTTGTGTCTCCTAGAACGGAACTAGTTCTACCTTGCTTCCCCAAAACACCTGACCAGGAGCACCTTGGGAAAACTTCCCAAACCTGAGGCTAGAGGGTTGATGAGGCCAATGGACTTCTCAGGACACAATGGATTTCTTTAATGTGCCATTAACCTTATGAATACTGGAGCCTCCTATCAGATTAGACTAAATGAAACCCTGAGGCTTCTCCCTGGAGTTTCATAAAATACAGTGTGAAACTTTCTTCCTTGTCTTTCCCCATCAATATCTACCTTCCTGCCCACATGAACACAACAAGCATGACTGGACAGGAACCAGAAGCCAGAAAGTTTATAGCTCATCAGGATCAAAAGGTAGAATGTTACAGTAATATAATGTTATAGTAATTAAATATATAGAAATTATATTAAAATGTTAGGGTATAATATTAAAAGTTACTAAGGAAAGTGAATAAGCTACACCCTCTGGGTGGGAGCTAATCTAGTGTATAGGGATATGATAAGTAAGACCATGCCCTTTGCACAGGGCTCAGTTAGTATGTGTGAAATTATATATAGATAAGAAGAGCTCTATGGGTCAAATAAGTTTGCAAATATGATATATATGTTTGCTTGCTTATAGTTTGTATTGGATGTGGGGGACAGGGTGTAAGCAGGCAGTGTCCTTATAACCTAAGGTTTAGTTTGAAGCCTAAACTTTTCCTCACACCCTTGACTGTTGCATGATAGGGGGTGGTGCACTCTTATGAGGAATCCCATTTATGCCACAGATAAGTGGCTTTGTATCAGAAACTTTCTTGTTTGTATATTGCATTAAAGGTTTTAATCTCTACACTATAAGATGGGGCAGAGGGGCCCATGCTAAAGGAGAGCAGAGAAAGGCCACATGGAGGACAGTAGAAGCAGCCAAGATGGTGGTAGTACTTTACAACATTTTTATTTCTATATATTTAATTACTATTGTAAAGTAGCATACCCCAGATGCTGAAAAGTACTGTACCTTACTTCTGTGGGTTTATGTAGAGACAACAAGTCCAGATGAGTTTCGAAGGGTTTTATTTAAGGAGATTTATTTAATATTCCAGCCACATATGCTAACACAGGACATTTGCAGTCCCAAATCATGTGCACGAAATACATCTCAGGAGCTGGTTATATACCTGTGTGTCACACATGGGCTGAGGAGAGCATGACATCATGGCATAAACTTACAACATTTGTTTAGGGGACACACAGAAATATTAAGACTTTCAAGGCAACACAATCAAATATATTTATAATCTTTCAGGGTTCATCTTTCCTCCTTTGCCTAGAGGTATTTTACCCTCAATATTCCAGGAAGGGGGAGGAACTATAGTCAATGCAAGGTGGTATGTAAATTCTTTGAAAAAGAAGTTTCTCAGTTAACCTTTATTTTAGTTTTAAAACTAAATAGCCCAATTTCCTTGCAAGCCAGAAACTTCTACATTTGTCTCCCTCCCCTCCCTAAAGGAAGGATGGGACAGGAAATTCTGATGTTTCCTCCTAGAATATCAATATTAATTTTGCAGCTTTTTGATACCTTACTACAATATAACCTTATATTACTACAACAACACTCAACTACCTCAGTAACATGAACTTATATGCTAGTATTCAGAAGTGTCTCTGACACAAATCCAGATGAGACAGACCTACCTAGCCTTTAGCTGGACATCCAGGCCACAGATTCAAGAATGAACATCACATGAATCACACAAGCCACTTGGAACTCCCCTGGTCTTCCTCCTAGAGATAAAGAATCCGGGACACCTTAGGACACTGAATTCTGTTGTGAACCACAAGATGCACTGAAGCATCCTTGCTTGCTCATGACTCATGACGTGGTCTTTAGTTCTGCTTCAGTACTGTAACTTATCATTGATCATCCTAGTCTCTTACTCTCCTGCTTCCACCACATACAGGTTTCTTTTTAAAATTTTGCACATTTGCCAGTCGACTTTAATGGAGCTTTGCTTTGCTTGCAAAATGCTTCCTGTTTCTAGAACACCTTCCATCTACACCCTTCATTTATAATGCTCAGGATTCTCATCATATTTTTTATTAATCTACTTAAACAATTTTACATACATTGCCTTCCCAAAGATATCTATACATAAACATAATGTCACACATGAAAATATCGACCACACTTTTATTAACACTATTGCCTTAGTTTCACTTCACCTATTAAAATACAAAATATAGTGAAGGTATATGTTAAGCCAGTAGCTTCGGTCAACATCACAGCCACCTGGCTCATGCAGGTTCACACTTGATTCAGACAGACAATAATGAAACAATGAAGCCAAGAACTGGTGGGCCATTTGCTTTAATCCTAGCTTGCACCTGGTGGGCACAAAATACACACAATGGGAAAACACTTCCCTTTCCATTCAGGCCTCCCCAATCCACTGACTTATCTGAGTTTCCTAAAATCAAAGGTTTTCAGCTCACCAGCCTTATTCACCTCTGTTTTTCATCTCCTTCTCTTTGCAAAAACTCTGTACAAACTTGCTTCTCATTCAGCACTCTGCCTTCTTGGCTGCTTCTCCTCTCCTCCACATGGCCTTCCTCTGCTCTCTGCTCTCTAATGCTAATCTTAGAAACCGAGAAAATAAGCTCTCCGTCTGCCCCATTTTATAGTGTAGAAATTAAAACCTTTAATCTAATATACAAACAAAGAAGTCTCTGATACAAAGTCACTTATCTGAGGCATAATGGGATTCCTCAAAAGGGTGGGAAAGGCATAGTTTTAAAAATTAGCCTTCAGCTATAAAAACCCTGCCTGGTTACAGCCTGTCCTTTACACCCAATGTAAACTATAAGTGAGCAAACCTATATATCTGATGGAATTCATGGGAGTCTGAAAATGCCAGTTGTAAAGCCAGGAGGCATGGCCAGAGCTACCATCATAGCAGCCAGACCCATGCAGGTTCGCATTCGATTTGGACAGTCGGCAAAGAAACAGCAGAGCCAAAAACTGGTGGGCCATAGTCTTTAATTCTAGCTTTGCACCCGGCGGGCAAGTAAAAATACACACTGGGCTCCAAAACCCAGTCACATTCAGTGCTCACAAAGCTACTGACTTATCCAAGTTTCCTAGAATCAAAGGTTTCTAGCTCACCAGGCTTATTATTCACCTCTGTTCCCCATCTCCTTTCCTTATCCCAGATACAAACTCTACACAAACTGGCATTTCACTCAGCACTCCGCCATCTTGGCTGCTTCTCCTGGCCTCCTCCACGTGGCCTTTCTCTGCTCTCCTCTGCTCTCTCTTCTAATCTCAGGAACCAAGCGGGCAAACTCCTGTTTTGCCCCATTTTATAGTGTAGCTTCACAACCTCTAATCCAATATACAAAATAGGGAAGTCTCTAATACTCTAATACTCTAAAGTAGTCACTAGAAGTGACTCTAGTCTCTAAAGTCACTTCTCTGAGGCATGATTGGATTGTACCACCCCTCATCAAAAAGGGTGGGAAAGGCTTAATCCCAAAACCAAGCCTCATGCTACAACAATTCTCAACACACATTATATCACCTGGGCAACGGCCTCTTTAACAAAGTGAGCATAATACATTTTATCTGCCCAACACCAGTGTAGTAGGCTTTATTGAAAGAAAGAAAGGAACACTGTTGGGCACTTCTCCAGGGAGACAGGCATGAGTACAGACTAGGGGGCAAATTTTAATAGTCTTTGGGAAAGCCTGAGGAGGTATTGAGCCAGAAGTTCTGGTATATCCCCTCCTGCGGATTTACAGTTTCAGCTTTCTGGAACACTCCTCCTTAGGGTGCTTGACCAGCTTCTTGGAACTCTTCTGCCTCAGGGGCAATTATCCAGTAAATAAGGTTGAGGTCTGAGAGTCATGAAGAACAGCTGAAGGGCATTTGGTATTTCTGATAAATTCATATATCTATCAGTATCATATTTACAAACTTATTTGACTGACAGTATACAAAAAGCAATGAATAGAAAAAACCACAACTACATTGAATAATTTCCTTGTGGCAAATGGCTATTAAAATAAAATGCTGGGTAACTCCTTATCAATAAACATAAATAGCCTAATTATTGGCACAAAGTAATGGATTCAAATTCAGACACATAATATATATGACAAAGGTTTCTCTTTACATGAAAGAAAAAATTATGATATTGTTGTAAGGTACCAAAAAGCAGCAAAATTAATATTGATATTCTAAAGGTCAGGCTTTCCTGTCCTTTCTTTGGAAAATGAAGGAAAAAAATAAAGATGTCTCCTGACTTACAAGGATGACTAGGGTCATTTGTTTTTAAGTTCTCTAAAAGCATTAAGGTTATCTGAAGAACACCCTTTTGCTTTAAATAAGAGGCAAAATTAACATACCACCCTACACTGATCTTAGCTCTCTCTCCCTTCCTGGAATCCTGAAATTAAAGTGTACTTCTAGGCAGAGAAGAGAAGATAGATACTGAAAGGATTTGTGAATGTTTTTGTATTACCTTGAAAGTTTTAAAATTTTCTGTAAATCCCCTAGACAAATGTTATAATCTTGTTAATGACTGTGTCCTGCTTTCATGCCCCCTCCCCAACCTGTATGTGGTCAAAGTGTATATAACCAGCTTCTGAAATATACTCAGGGCTCAAGATTTGGGACTGCTATGCCCCATGACAGCCATATGTGGCTGGCATATTTAGCAAATTTCCTCCTTCAATAAAATTCTTCAAAATTCATCTGAACATGGTGTCTCTACATAAACCCAATGGAGTGAGGTACAGTGCCTTTCAGAATCTGGGATAAGGTACTTTGTAACATATCATAACTGGTATTAAAACAAACGTATGAGAAAATAAAAGGCACCACTACATCCTGACATCCACTGAAAGCACTTCCTTCTGGAAGTTAATAGCTACCACACCTAATAGAAAACCCTGGAGCTGCCTATAACATAAGGCAGCAAGACATTAAGAGAACTGAAAATAACCACCAAAAATATTTGGGTAACTTAGAGTACATTTTAAGGCAAAACCTGGTCCCATAAATACACAAAATCCTTTTAGTAGGTTCAGTAGACCAGGAATATCTACATTCACATGCAATTTGTAACAAACTCAAATAATACACCACAGCTAAAAAAGAAAACAGAAACACACATAACTATAAAGGTAATTGAACAAACCCATCTGAATCGGCAATGGAGCACAGCTTTCAAAACTGATGCATGCAACTAAAAAATGTGTAAAAACATTTTTTAAAATAACCTAAGTGGCAAATAACATTCCATAAACATAACAACTCCACTGTGAGGCCAGTATCCAAGGCCACCATCACAGCCACCTGGCCTATGCAGGTTCACATTGGATTCAGAGAGTCGATGAAAAAATGGAGCCAAAAACAGGTGGGCCATTATCTTTAATCCTAGCTTGCACCCAGCGGGCAAGTAAAAACACACACTGGGCTCCAAAACCCACTCACATTCAGTGCTCACAAAGCTACTGACTTATCTGAGTTTCCTAGAATCAAAGGTTTCTAGCTCAACAGACAAATTCACCTCTGTTCCCCATCCCCTTCCTTCTCCCTGCACAAACTCTGCCATTTTGGCTGCTTCTCCTGGCCTCCCCCATGTGGCCTCTCTCTGCTCTCTAATGCTAATCTCAGGAATCAAGAACACAAGCTCTTGTTTTGCCCCATTTTATAGTGTAGAAATCAAAAGCTTTAATTCAATATACAAAATATGTAAGTCTCTAATACAAAGTCACTTATCTGAGACATGATGGGATTGTATCACCCCACATCAAAAAAGGTGGGAAAGGCTTAGTCCTAAAACCAAGCCCCAGGTTACAAGAATTTTGTTTGCCCACAGCCTGCCCCTAACACACATTAATATCACCTGGGTGACAGGCTTCCATGTGGGCAGCACCATCTTTAACAAAGTGAGCATAATATATTTTATCTGCCCAACATCCACAATACTCCAAATATTCATATCTACCACGCTTATGAGAATGCTTGACACTTTTTAAAAACTGACCCTACTGGATGATAAAGGTGGTTACCTTCCTACACATTTCAGTGAATTAAAAAAAGTGCCATGAACTGTAAAAAAGTACCAGAGAACTTTAAAACTTAGTGTTGACAATGCCATTATAAAGGGAAAAGTCAGGCTTTCTGTCCAGTTCTTTCTCTGGAAAATGGAAGAAAAAGAATATAGAAGTCTCCTGACTTACAAGAATGACTAGGGTAATTTGGTTTTAAGTTTTCTGAAATGATTAAGGTTATCTGAGGAACTTCCTTTTTCTTTCAATAAGAGACAAAATTTACATACCACCCTACACTACACTGGTCTTACCTCTTCCTTCCTTCCTGGAATCCTGAGACTAACATTTACTTCTAGGCAAAGGAGGAGAGATAGACACTAAAAGGATTTGTGAATGTCTTTGATTGTATTACCTTGAAAGTTTTAATGTTAATCTTGTTAATATAATGTAAAAATTGTTAATGGTTGTGTCATGCTTCCCAAACTGTGTGTGTTCAAACAGTATATAACTAGCCTCTGAGATGTACTTGAGGGACATGATTTGGGACTGCTATGCCCCGAGTCAACCATATGCAACCAGCATATTTAACAAATCTCCTTCAATAAAATTCTTCAAAATTTATCTGGACGGGGTGTCTATACCTAAACCCAATGGAGTAAGGTACAGTGCTTTTCAGAATCTGGGGTATGGTGCTTTATAACATTACTTTCTTTCTTTTTTTCAGAGTACAACAGCATTTAATGGTCAGATACAGTTGTACAGTGTTACAATCAGCCACAGAAACTGTGCTGGAGGAGAGGGCCCCATCATTCCCACTGGACAAAGCAGTATTGGACATGAGCTGGCATGCGCCTGGGCCCACGTCCTTAAAAATATGGAATGCTTCACAAATTTGCATGTCATCCTTGTGCAGGGGCCATGCTAATCTTCTCTGTATTTTTCCAATTTTAGTATATGTGCTGCCGAAGCGAGCACAACATTACATTCTTTATAGCTCTTCTAACCCTCCATCTAGAACCCTGTAAGAAAGTTATCTGTATGGCCAGTAGGCAGGGCCATCATCACAGCCACCTGGCCCATGCAGGTTCACATTTGATTTGGACAGAAAGTAATGAAACAATGGAGCCAAGAACTGGTGGGTCATCAACTTTAATCCTAGCTTGTACCTGATGGGCAAGTAAAAACACACACTGGCTCCAAAAACCCATTCATTCAGTGCTCACAAAGCTACTGACTTGATCAAGTTTTCTAAAATTAAAGGTTTCTAGCACAACAGACTTACTCACCTCTGTTCCCCATCTCCTTTTCTCTGCACAAACTCTGCACAAACTGGCTTCTCACTCAGCACTCCACCATCTCGCCTGCTTCTTTTGGCCTCCTCCACATGGCCTCTCTCTGCTCTCCTCTCTGCTTTCTCCTCTAATACTAATCTCAGGAACTGAGAGAGAACAAGCTCACGGTCTGCCCCAGTTTATAGTGTAGAAATTCAAAGCCTTTAATCCAATATACAAACAAGAAAGTCTCTGATACAAAGTCACTTATCTGAGACATAATAGGATTTCTCATAAGAGTGCACCACCCCACATCATGCAATAAGTCAATGGTGTGGGGAAAAGCTTAGTCTTAAAACTAAACTTAGAGTCTGACCTGTGGTGGTGCAGTGGATAAAGCGGTGGGGTGAATAAAGGTTGATGGTCATTCTGTTAATCCAAATTCAGAGGGACCCAAAATATGGAAGACAGGAGCAAGGTCCGTCATTTACACATTAAAGCTTTATTGTCTAGCTTGGCCAAGCGGCGGGAACTCCAACAGAAATCTGACGGAGAGGGCGTCGACCCTTTGTTCTACTTAGTTTTTATAGTTTTGTAAGTGGGAAGTACAGAATCAAAAATTGTAATTAGGAGCCCTTTACCACTATTGGTTATAGTCATATGTCCTTTAACATGATAGGACCACGTTCAATTTGCAAACCATACATCATTTTGGAGAAAACAAAATTTACAAGTAAACACAATGGTAGAAAGATATCTCTTTACATATTAAAATACCTTCCTATATTTTCAAGTGTTCATCTGCCATCTCTCTGTCCACAGTCAGACATATTAACCACATGCATTTACAAAGAGAGGTAGTTTCCATGGGGACAAATGCCCGCAAATGGCTCATAGTTATAAGAAAAGGTTTATTTTGGCTTTTCCCTTCCTGCACCTGGCAAGCCATTTACTCCTTTCCCCACAGGTGTGGTGGAATGTCAGGGAATCTATGCTTTCCTTCCCTTTTCATTTACAATACACTGGCAAGAGCCATCTGGTTATACCAATCACACAGTACAGAGACTATTCTCATAATTTCTCTGCACACCTTAACCCAAATTAATAAAATGTTCTCCAAGCCTCCTAAAATATTAATATTAATTCTGTAGCCTTTTGGTACTTTACAACATTTGCAGGTGAAATGGCTCAGTGGCTCCTCATTTCCAAGGAAAATACTACAAGAATTAATAAATATAAATGCAACAATTAATTCCTTCTCACAGTCACAGCAAAAACTTATTGTGAAACCCTCCTGTATTAGGAAAACCTTATACAAATAGATATTATACAACTGTTGTTAAGATTTAGGGCAAAAATCATCACTGCAAACAGTAGCGCTTCCTATCAATAAGCTTTAGTCACTTGGTGATTCCAACTTTTCCTGTACTTAATATAAACTCCATAACACAAACTCCCACTTCCATCACAGTTACAAAAACAAAAAAGAAAAACTATCATTGAAATATATTCAACACATCTCTCATTCAGAGACGGATCGTCACTCCTTCAAAAGTGATAGCCTGCTTCAAAAAAATCAGTAAGGCCTGACCTGTGGTGGTGCAGTGGATCAAGCACGGATCTAGAACGCTGAGTTCGGTGGTTCAAAACCTTGGGCTTGCCTGACCTGCGGTGGCGCAGTGGATAAAGCGTCAACCCGGAAATGCTGAGGTCGCTGGTTCGAAACCCTGGGCTTGCCTGGTCAAGGCACATATGAGAGTTGATGCTTCCAGCTCCTCCCCCTTTCTCTCTCTCTGTCTCTCCTCTCTCTCTCTCTCTCTCCAAAATGAATAAATAAAAATTGAAAAAAAAAGTAAAAAAAAACAAACCTTGGGCTTGCCCGCTCAAGGCACATATGGAAGTTGATGCTCCCTGCACCTTCCCCCTTCTCTCTCTCTTTCTCTCTCTCTCTCTCTCTCCTCTAAAATAAATAAATAAATAAATAAATAAATAAATAAATAAATAAAAATTTTAAAAAATCAGTAAGGACAGAACAAACCTTATGTCAGTGCTGGTCAACCTGGTCCCTTCCGCCCACTAGTGGGCATTCCAGCTTTCATGGTGAGCGGTAGTAAGTTGTTTTATAAAGATTTATTCTGCCAAACTTAGTGAAAATCTGACATAAGTATTTGGTAATTATTATTATA
>NW_027095605.1:0-31758 GCF_036850765.1 Saccopteryx bilineata | reverse complement strand
CGCATACAATGAATTACTAAAACAGTTATACAGCAAGGAATTTTGCAATGTATTAAAAATATATATTCATGAGTTTGAATTGAGTTTACTGTTTTATACAGAGGAAAACAGACAGTTAGTACATGAACATTCTTTCATTCATTTTTTGATGCTAAGCCGATGCAGCACAAGTACATTACTGTATCTCAAAACTGAGTCCGATTTCAAGAATACTAACACTGCTTTACCTGTAGAAAAAACAGCTATGTAACTGTGGTAAATACAGCAGTGAATTTCTTTTTTTTTTTTTTAATAAATTTTTATTAATGGTAATGGGATGACATTAATAAATCAGGGTACATATATTCAAAGAAAACATGTCTAGGTTATTTTGTCATCAAATTATGTTGCAAACCCCTGTCCCAAATTCAGATTGTCCTCCGTCACCATCTATCTAGTTCTCTGTGCCCCTCCCCCTCCCCCTAACACTCTCTCTCCCTCCCTCCCATATCCTCCCTCCCCCCCCCACCCTTGGTAACCACCACACTCTTGTCCATGTCTCTTAGTCTCATTTTTATGTTCCACCAATGTATGGAATCATGTAGTTCTTGTTTTTTTCTGATTTGCTTATTTCACTCCTTATAATGTTATCAAGATCCCACCATTTTGCTGCAAATGATCTGATGTCATCATTTCTTATGGCTGAGTAGTATTCCATAGTGTATATGTGCCACATCTTCTTTATCCACTCTTCTATTGAAGGGCTTTTTGGTTGTTTTCATGTCTTGGCCACTGTGAACAGTGCTGCAAAGAACATGGGGCTACATGTGTTTTCACGTATCAATGTTTCTGAGGTTTTGGGATATATACCCAGTAGAGGGATTGCTGGGTCATAAGGTAGTTCTATTTGCAGTTTTTTGAGGAACCACCATATTTTCCTCCATAATGGTTGTACTACTTTACAGTCGCACCAACAGTGAATGAGGGTTCCTTTTTCTCCACAGCCTCTCCAACATTTGCTATTACCCGACTTGTTGATAAAACTAATCTAACAGGAGTGAGGTGATATCACATTGTAGTTTTGATTTGCATTTCTCTAATAACTAATGAAGCTGAGCATCTTTTCATATATCTGTTGGCCATTTGTATCTCTTCCTGGGAGAAGTGTCTGTTCAAATCCTCTTCCCATTTTTTTATTGGATTGTTTGTTTGTTTGTTGTTGAGTTTTATGAGTTCTTTGTAAATTTTGGATATTAGGCTTTTATCTGAGGTGTCGTTTGAAAATATCAGTTCCCATATAGTTGGCTGTCTGATTATTTTGATATCAGATTTTCTCAGCAGTGAATTTCAAAACAGACATCTGAAAGACATGTTCTCCATTAAATTAAACGCTTCGTATACAAAACCCGCATGCAACAAATAAGTAAGAGTTATATAACAATGCATTTAGCAATGTGTTAAATATATATGTTCATGAGTATGAATTGACTTTTTTCTATTTTGTACTGAGGAAAACAGACAGTTAGTAGATACACCATTCCTTCATTCTTTTTGAGATGCTAAGCAGATACAGGACAAGTTCATTACTCTATCTCTAAACTGAGTCCTATTTCAATGACCACTAACACTGCTTTAACTGTAGAGCAAACAGCTCTGTAAATCCTGTAAATACTGTAGTGAACTTGAACACAGACACGTGAAACACAAGAACTCTACTAACTCTAGAATCCTTCTTTTAAGAAACCCGCATACAACGAATAACTAAAAGAGTTATATAACAAAGCTTTTAGCAATGTGTTTAAAATATATACTCATGAGTATGAATTGATTTTTACTATTTTGTACAGAGGAAAAGAGACAGTTATTAGATCAACATTCTTTCATTCATTTTGTGATCTAAGCAGATGCAGTACAATTTAATTACTGTATCTCAAAGCTGAGTCCTATTTCAATGACTAGTAACACTGCTGTACCTGTAGAAGAAACAGCTATGGAACTGTTGTAAATCCAGCAGTGAATTTGAAAACAGACTCGTGAAAGACATGAACTCCAATACATTAAATGCTACATATACAAAACCCGCATGCAACAAAAAAGTAAAAGTGTTATATAACAACTAATTTAGCAATGTGTTAAAAATATAAATTCATGAGTATGAATTGATTTTTACTATTTTGTACAGAGGAAAAGAGACAGTTAGTAGATATAATATTCTTTTATTCATTTTGTGATGCTAAGCATATGCAGTACAAGTATACTTACTCTATCTCAAAACTGAGTTGTATTTCAATGACTACTAACACTGCTTTAACTGTAGATCAAACTGCTATGTAAGTCCTGTAAATACAACAGTGTATTTGAACCCAGGCACGTGAAAGACAAGAACCCTAGGAACTCCAACACCCTTCTTATATGCAACCCGCATACAATGAATAACTAAAACAGTTATACAACATTGCATTTAGCAATGTGTTAAATATATATATATATGAGAATGAATAGATTTTTACTATTTTGTACAGAGAAAAACAGACAGTTAGTATATATAACATTCTTTCATTCATTTTGTGATGCTAAGCAGATGCAGTCCAAGTATATTACTGTATCTCAAATCTGAGTACTATTTCAATGACTACTAACACTTCTTTAACTGTAGATCAAACTGCTATGTAACACCTGTAAAGACAGCAGTGAATTTGAACACAGGCACGTGAAACACAACAACTCTAGTAACTCTAGAACCCTTCTTATATGCAACCCACATACAATGAATAACTAGAACAGTTATACAACAATGCATTTAGCAATATGTTAAATATATATATGAGAATGAATTGATTTTTACTATTTTGTACAGAGAAAAACAGTTAGTAGATATAACATTCTTTCATTCATTTTGTGATGCTAAGCAGATGCAGTAAAAGTACATTACTGTATCTCAAAACTGAGTCCTATTTCAATGACTACTAACACTGCTTTCCCAGTAGAGCAAACAGCTATGTAACTCTTTTAAATAGTGCAGAGAATTTGAAAACAGACACGAGAAAGCCGTTCTCCATAAACTTAAACGCTTCGTATACAAAACCCGGATGCAACAAATAATTAAATGTTATATAACAATGCATTTAGCAATGTGTTAAAAATACATATTCATGAGTATGAACTGAGTTTACTATATTGTAAAGAGGAAAACAGACAGTTAGTAAATCAACATTCTTTCATTCATTTTGTGATGCTAAGCAGATGCAGTACAATACATTACTTTATCTCAAAACTGAGTCCTATTTCAAGACTACTAACACTGCTTTACCTGTAGAAAAAACAGCTATGTAACTATGGTAAATACAGCAGAGAATTTGAAAACAGACATCTGAAAGACATGTTCTCCATTAAATTAAACGCTTCGTATACAAAACCCGCATGCAACAAATAAATAAGAGTTATATAACAATGCATTTAGCAATGCGTTAAATATATATATTCATAAGTAGAAATTGAGTTTACAATTTTGTACAGAGAAAAAGAGACAGTTAGTAGATATCATATTCTTTTATTCATTTTGTGATGCTAACAATATGCAGTACAAGTACATTACTGTATCTCAAAGCTGAGTCCTATTTCAATGACTAGTAACACTGCTCTACCTGTAGAAGAAACAGCTATGGAACTGTTGTAAATCCAGCAGTGAATTTGAAAACAGACTCGTGAAAGACATGAACTCCAATACATTAAATGCTACATATACAAAACCCGCATGCAACAAAAAAGTAAAAGAGTTATATAACAACTAATATACCAATGTGTTAAAAATATAAATTCATGAGTATGAATTGATTTTTACTATTTTGTACAGAGGAAAAGAGACAGTTAGTAGATATAATATTCTTTTATTCATTTTGTGATGCTATGCATATGCAGTACAATTACATTACTCTATCTCAAAACTGAGTTGTATTTCAATGACTACTAACACTGCTTTAACTGTAGATCAAACTGCTATGTAAGTCCTGTAAATACAACAGTGTATTTGAACCCAGGCACGTGAAAGACAAGAACCCTAGGAACTCCAACACCCTTCTTATATGCAACCCGCATACAATGAATAACTAAAACAGTTATACAACATTACATTTAGCAATATGTTAAATATATATATATGAGAATGAATAGATTTTTACTATTTTGTACAGAGAAAAACAGACAGTTAGTAGATATAACATTCTTTCATTCATTTTGGGATGCTAAGCAGATGCAGTCCAAGTATATTACTGTATCTCAAATCTGAGTACTATTTCAATGACTACTAACACTTCTTTAACTGTAGATCAAACTGCTATGTAACACCTGTAAAGACAGCAGTGAATTTGAACACAGGCACGTGAAACACAACAACTCTAGTAACTCTAGAACCCTTCTTATATGCAACCCACATACAATGAATAACTAGAACAGTTATACAACAATGCATTTAGCAATATGTTAAATATATATAGGAGAATGAATTGATTTTTACTATTTTGTACATGGAAAAACAGTTAGTAGATATAACATTCTTTCATTCATTTTGTGATGCTAAGCAGATGCAGTAAAAGTACATTACTGTATCTCAAAACTGAGTCCTATTTCAATGACTACTAACACTGCTTTCCCAGTAGAGCAAACAGCTATGTAACTCTTTTAAATAGTGCAGAGAATTTGAAAACAGACACGAGAAAGCTGTTCTCCATAAACTTAAACGCTTCGTATACAAAACCTGCATGCAACAAATAAGTAAATGTTATATAACAATGCATTTAGCAATGTGTTAAAAATACATATTCATGAGTATGAACTGAGTTTACTATTTTGTACAGAGGAAAACAGACAGTTAGTAAATCAACATCCTTTCATTCATTGTGTGATGCTAAGCAGATGCAGTACAAGTACATTACTGTATCTCAAAACTGAGTCCTAATTCAAGACTACTAACACTGCTTTACCTGTAGAAAAAACAGCTATGTAACTATGGTAAATACAGCAGAGAATTTCAAAACAGACATCTGAAAGACATGTTCTCCATTAAATTAAACGCTTCGTATACAAAACCCGCATGCAACAAATAAGTAAGAGTTATATAACAATGCATTTAGCAATGTGTTAAATATATATGTTCATGAGTATGAATTGATTTTTTTCTATTTTGTACTGAGGAAAACAGACAGTTAGTAGATACACCATTCCTTCATTCTTTTTGAGATGCTAAGCAGATACAGGACAAGTTCATTACTCTATCTCTAAACTGAGTCCTATTTCAATGACCACTAACACTGCTTTAACTGTAGAGCAAACAGCTCTGTAAATCCTGTAAATACTGTAGTGAACTTGAACACAGACACGTGAAACACAAGAACTCTACTAACTCTAGAATCCTTCTTTTAAGAAACCCGCATACAACGAATAACTAAAAGAGTTATATAACAAAGCTTATAGCAATGTGTTTAAAATATATACTCATGAGTATGAATTGATTTTTACTATTTTGTACAGAGGAAAAGAGACAGTTAGTAGATCAACATTTTTCATTCATTTTGTGATGCTAAGCAGATGCAGTACAATTACATTACTGTATCTCAAAACTGAGTCTTATTTCAGGAATACTAACAGTGTATTACACTGCAGTGTAATCTGTAAAAAAAACAGCTATGTAACTGTGGTAAATACAGAAGTGAATTTCAAAACAGACATCTGAAAGACATGTTCTCCATTAAAATAAACGCTTCGTATACAAAACCCGCATGCAACAAATAAGTAAGTGTTATATAACAATGCATTTAGCAATGTGTTAAATATATATTTTCATTAGTAGAAATTGAGTTTACTATTTTGTACAAAGGAAAAGAGACAGTTAGTTGACATAATACTCTTTTATTCATTTTGTGATAATAAGCAGATTCAGTACAAGTACATTACTGTATCTCAAAATTGAGTTGTATTTAAATGACTAATAACACTTTTTTAACTGTAGATCAATTTGCTATGTAACCTCTGTAAATACAGCAGTGTATTTGAACACAGGAACCTGAAACACATGAATTCTAGTAACTCTAGAACCCATCTTATATGAAACCCGCATATAATCATTAACTAAAACCGTTATATAACAATGCATTTAGCAATGTTTTAAATATGTATATTCATGAGTATGAATTGAGTTTACTGTTTTATACAGAGGAAAACAGACAGTTAGT
The DNA here is from genome assembly GCF_036850765.1 of Saccopteryx bilineata. Lineage (NCBI taxonomy): Eukaryota > Metazoa > Chordata > Mammalia > Chiroptera > Emballonuridae > Saccopteryx > Saccopteryx bilineata. Next base: position 25,552 of record NW_027095605.1, on the reverse strand, counting down.
ATATCAACATTCTTTCATTCATTTTGTGATGCTAAGCAGATGCACTACAAGTACATTAGTGTATCTCAAAACTGAATGCGATTTCAAGACTACTAACACTGCTTTACCTGTAAAAAAAACAGCTATGTAACTGTGGTAAATACAGCAGTGAATTTCAAAACAGACATCTGAAAGACATGTTCTGCATTAAATTAAATGCTTCGTATACAAAACCCGCATGCAACAAATAAGAAAGAGTTATATATAAATGCATTTAGCAATGTGTTAAATATATATTTTCATTAGTAGAAATTGAGTTTACTATTTTGTACAAAGAAGAAGAGACTGTTAGTTGACACAATATTCTTTTATTCATTTTGTGATGCTAAGAAGATTCAGTAGAAGCACATTACTGTATCTCAAAATTGAGTTGTATTTCAATGATTAATAACACTGCTTTAACTGTAGATCAAGCTGCTATGTAACTCCTGTAAATACAGCAGTTTATTTGAACACAGGCTCCTGAAACACAACAACACTAGGAACTCTAGAACCCATCTTATATGCAACCCGCATACAATGAATTACTAAAACAGTTATACAGCAAGGCATTTTGCAATGTATTAAAAATATATATTCATGAGTTTGAATTGAGTTTACTGTTTTATACAGAGGAAAACAGACAGTTAGTACATGAACATTCTTTCATTCATTTTTTGATGCTAAGCCGATGCAGCACAAGTACATTACTGTATCTCAAAACTGAGTCCGATTTCAAGAATACTAACACTGCTTTACCTGTAGAAAAAACAGCTATGTAACTGTGGTAAATACAGCAGTGAATTTCTTTTTTTTTTTTTAATAAATTTTTATTAATGGTAATGGGATGACATTAATAAATCAGGGTACATATATTCAAAGAAAACATGTCTAGGTTATTTTGTCATCAAATTATGTTGCAAACCCCTGTCCCAAATTCAGATTGTCCTCCGTCACCATCTATCTAGTTCTCTGTGCCCCTCCCCCTCCCCCTAACACTCTCTCTCCCTCCCTCCCATGTCCTCCCTCCCCCCCCACCCTTGGTAACCACCACACTCTTGTCCATGTCTCTTAGTCTCATTTTTATGTTCCACCAATGTATGGAATCATGTAGTTCTTGTTTTTTTCTGATTTGCTTATTTCACTCCTTATAATGTTATCAAGATCCCACCATTTTGCTGCAAATGATCTGATGTCATCATTTCTTATGGCTGAGTAGTATTCCATAGTGTATATGTGCCACATCTTCTTTATCCAGTCTTCTATTGAAGGGCTTTTTGGTTGTTTTCATGTCTTGGCCACTGTGAACAGTGCTGCAAAGAACATGGGGCTACATGTGTTTTCACGTATCAATGTTTCTGAGGTTTTGGGATATATACCCAGTAGAGGGATTGCTGGGTCATAAGGTAGTTCTATTTGCAGTTTTTTGAGGAACCACCATATTTTCCTCCATAATGGTTGTACTACTTTACAGTCGCACCAACAGTGAATGAGGGTTCCTTTTTCTCCACAGCCTCTCCAACATTTGCTATTACCCGACTTGTTGATAAAACTAATCTAACAGGAGTGAGGTGATATCACATTGTAGTTTTGATTTGCATTTCTCTAATAACTAATGAAGCTGAGCATCTTTTCATATATCTGTTGGCCATTTGTATCTCTTCCTGGGAGAAGTGTCTGTTCAAATCCTCTTCCCATTTTTTTATTGGATTGTTTGTTTGTTTGTTGTTGAGTTTTATGAGTTCTTTGTAAATTTTGGATATTAGGCTTTTATCTGAGGTGTCGTTTGAAAATATCAGTTCCCATATAGTTGGCTGTCTGATTATTTTGATATCAGATTTTCTCAGCAGTGAATTTCAAAACAGACATCTGAAAGACATGTTCTCCATTAAATTAAACGCTTCGTATACAAAACCCGCATGCAACAAATAAGTAAGATTTATATAACAATGCATTTAGCAATGTGTTAAATATATATGTTCATGAGTATGAATTGATTTTTTTCTATTTTGCACTGAGGAAAAGAGACAGTTATTAGATACATCATTCCTTCATTCTTTTTGAGATGCTAAGCAGATACAGGACAAGTTCATTACTCTATCTCTAAACTGAGTCCTATTTCAATGACCTCTAACACTGCTTTAACTGTAGAGCAAACAGCTCTGTAAATCCTGTAAATACTGTAGTGAACTTAAACACAGACACGTGAAACACAAGAACTCTACTAACTCTAGAATCCTTCTTTTAAGAAACCCGCATACAACGAATAACTAAAAGAGTTATATAACAAAGCTTTTAGCAATGTGTTTAAAATATATATTCATAAGTATGAATTGATTTTTACTATTTTGTACTGAGGAAAAGAGACAGTTATTAGATCAACATTCTTTCATTCATTTTGTGATCTAAGCAGATGCAGTACAATTTAAATACTGTATCTCAAAACTGAGTCCTATTTCAATGACTAGTAACACTGCTCTACCTGTAGAAGAAACAGCTATGGAACTGTTGTAAATCCAGCAGTGAATTTGAAAACAGAATGGTGAAAGACATGAACTCCAATACATTAAATGCTACATATACAAAACCCGCATGCAACAAAAAAGTAAAAGTGTTATATAACAACTAATTTAGCAATGTGTTAAAAATATAAATTCATGAGTATGAATTGATTTTTACTATTTTGTACAGAGGAAAAGAGACAGTTCGTAGATATAATATTCTTTTATTCATTTTGTGATGCTAAGCATATGCAGTACAAGTATACTACTCTATCTCAAAACTGAGTCCTATTTCAATGACTACTAACACTGCTTTAACTGTAGATCAAACTGCTATGTAAATCCTGTAAATACAACAGTGTATTTGAACCCAGGCACGTGAAAGACAAGAACCCTAGGAACTCCAATACCCTTCTTATATGCAACCCGCATACAATGAATAACTAAAAGAGTTATACAACATTGCATTTAGCAATGTGTTAAATATATATATATATATGAGAATGAATAGATTTTTACTATTTTGTACAGAGAAAAACAGACAGTTAGGATATATAACATTCTTTCATTCATTTTGTGATGCTAAGCAGATGCAATCCAAGTATATTACAGTATCTCAAATCTGAGTACTATTTCAATGACTACTAACACTTCTTTAACTGTAGATCAAACTGCTATGTAACACCTGTAAAGACAGCAGTGATTTTGAACACAGGCACGTGAAACACAACAACTCTAGTAACTCTAGAACCCTTCTTATATGCAACCCACATATAATGAATAACTAGAACAGTTATACAACAATGCATTTAGCAATATGTTAAATATATATAGGAGAATGAATTGATTTTTACTATTTTGTACAGAGAAAAACAGTTAGTAGATATAACATTCTCTCATTCATTTTGTGATGCTAAGCAGATGCAGTAAAAGTACATTACTATATCTCAAAACTGAGTCCTATTTCAATGACTACTAACACTGCTTTCCCAGTAGAGCAAACAGCTATGTTACTTTTTTAAATAGTGCAGAGAATTTGAAAACAGACACGAAAAAGCCGTTCTCCATAAACTTAAACGCTTCGTATACAAAACCCGCATGCAACAAATAATTAAATGTTATATAACAATGCATTTAGCAATGTGTTAAAAATACATATTCATGAGTATGAACTGAGTTTACTATTTTTTACAGAGGAAAACAGACAGTTAGTAAATCAACATTCTTTCATTCATTTTGTGATGCTAAGCAGATGCAGTACAATACATTACTTTATCTCAAAACTGAGTCCTCTTTCAAGACTACTAACACTGCTTTACCTGTAGAAAAAACAGCTATGTAACTATGGTAAATACAGCAGAGAATTTGAAAACAGACATCTGAAAGACATGTTCTCCATTAAATTAAATGCTTCGTATACAAAACCCGCATGCAACAAATAAATAAGAGTTATATAACAATGCATTTAGCAATGCGTTAAATATATATATTCATCAGTAGAAATTGAGTTTACAATTTTGTACAGAGAAAAAGAGACAGTTAGTAGATATCATATTCTTTTATTCATTTTGTGATGCTAACAATATGCAGTACAAGTACATTACTGTATCTCAAAGCTGAGTCTTATTTCAATGACTAGTAACACTGCTCTACCTGTAGAAGAAACAGCTATGGAACTGTTGTAAATCCAGCAGTGAATTTGAAAAGAGACTCGTGAAAGACAAGAACTCCAATACATTAAATGCTACATATACAAAACCCGCATGCACCAAAAAAGTAAAAGTGTTATATAACAACTAACTTAGCAATGTGTTAAAAATATAAATTCATAAGTATGAATTGATTTTTACTATTTTGTACAGAGGAAAAGAGACAGTTAGTAGATATAATATTCTTTTTTTCATTTTGTGATGCTATGGATATGCAGCACAATTACATTACTGTATCTCAAAACTGAGTTGTATTTTAATGACTACTAACACTGCTTTAACTGTAGATCAAACTGCTATGTAAGTCCTGTAAATACAACAGTGTATTTGAACCCAGGCACGTGAAAGACAAGAACTCTAGGAACTCCAACACCCTTCTTATATGCAACCCGCTTACAATGAATAACTAAAACAGTTATACAACATTACATTTAGCAATATGTTAAATATATATATATATATATATGAGAATGAATAGATTTTTACTATTTTGTAAAGAGAAAAACAGACAGTTAGTAGATATAACATTTTTTCATTCATTTTAGGATGCTAAGCAGATGCAGTCCAAGTATATTACTGTATCTCAAATCTGAGTACTATTTCAATGAATACTAACACTTCTTTAACTGTAGATCAAACTGCTGTGTAACACCTGTAAAGACAGCAGTGAATTTGAACACAGGCACGTGAAACACAACAACTCTAGTAACTCTAGAACCCTTCTTATATGCAACCCAAATACAATGAATAACTAGAAGAGTTTACAACAATGCATTTAGCAATATGTTAAATATATATATATGAGAATGAAATGATTATTACTCTTTTGTACAAAGAAAAACAGTTCGTAGATATAACATTCTTTCATTCATTTTGTGATGCTAAGCAGATGCAGTAAAAGTACATTAATGTATCTCAAAACTGAGTCCTATTTCAATGACTACTAACACTGCTTTCCCAGTAGAGCAAACAGCTATGTCACTCTTTTAAATAGTGCAGAGAATTTGAAAACTGACACGAGAAAGGCGTTCTCCATAAAACTAAACGCTTCGTATACAAAACCTGCATGCAACAAATAAGTAAATGTTATATAACAATGCATTTAGCAATGTTTTAAAAATACATATTCATGAGTATGAACAGAGTTTACTATTTTGTACAGAGGAAAACAGACAGTTCGTAAATCAACATCCTTTCATTCATTGTGTGATGCTAAGCAGATGCAGTACAAGTACCTTACTGTATCTCAAAACTGAGTCCTAATTCAAGACTACTAACACTTCTTTACCTGTAGAAAAAACAGCTATGTAACTATGGTAAATACAGCAGAGAATTTCAAAACAGACATCTGAAAGACATGTTCTCCTTTAAATTAAACGCTTCGTATACAAAATCTGCATGCCACAAATAAGTAAGAGTTATATAACAATGGATTTAGCAATGTGTTAAATATATATGTTCATGAGTAAGAATTGATTTTTTTCTATTTTGTAGTGAGGAAAACCGACAGTTAGTAGATTCACCATTCCTTCATTCTTTTTGAGATGCTAAGCAGATACAGGACAAGTTCATTACTCTATCTCTAACCTGAGTCCTATTTCAATGACCACTAACACTGCTTTAACTGTAGAGCAAACAGCTCTGTAAATCCTGTAAATACTGTAGTGAACTTGAACACAGACACGTGAAACACAAGAAATCTACTAACTCTAGAATCCTTCTTTTAAGAAACCCGCATACAACGAATAACTAAAAGAGTTATATAACAAAGCTTATACCAATGTGTTTAAAATATATACTCATGAGTATGAATTGATTTTTACTATTTTGTACAGAGGAAAAGAGACAGTTAGTAGATCAACATTTTTCATTCATTTTGTGATGCTAAGCAGATGCAGTACAATTACATTACTGTATCTCAAAACTGAGTCTTATTTCAGGAATACTAACAGTGTATTACACTGCAGTGTAATCTGTAAAAAAAACAGCTATGTAACTGTGGTAAATACAGAAGTGAATTTCAAAACAGACATCTGAAAGACATGTTCTCCATTAAAATAAACGCTTCGTATACAAAACCCGCATGCAACAAATAAGTAAGTGTTATATAACAATGCATTTAGCAATGTGTTAAATATATATTTTCATTAGTAGAAATTGAGTTTACTATTTTGTACAAAGGAAAAGAGACAGTTAGTTGACATAATACTCTTTTATTCATTTTGTGATAATAAGCAGATTCAGTACAAGTACATTACTGTATCTCAAAATTGAGTTGTATTTAAATGACTAATAACACTTTTTTAACTGTAGATCAATTTGCTATGTAACTCCTGTAAATACAGCAGTGTATTTGAACACAGGCACCTGAAACACAAGAACACTGGGAACTCTAGAACCCATCTTATATGCAACCCGCATACAATGAATTACTAAAACAGTTATACAGCAAGGCATCTTGCAATGTATTAAAAATATATATTCCTGAGTTTGAATTGAGTTTACTGTTTTATACAGTGGAAAACAGACAGTTAGTATATCAACATTCTTTCATTCATTTTGTGATGCTAAGCAGATGCACTACAAGTACATTAGTGTATCTCAAAACTGAGTGCGATTTCAAGACTACTAACACTGCTGTACCTGTAGAAGAAACAGCTATGGAACTGTTGTAAATCCAGCAGTGAATTTGAAAACAGACTGGTGAAAGACATGAACTCCAATACATTAAATGCTACATATACAAAACCCGCATGCAACAAAAAAGTAAAAGTGTTATATAACAACTAATTTAGCAATGTGTTAAAAATATAAATTCATGAGCATGAATTGATTTTTACTATTTTGTACAGAGGAAAAGAGACAGTTCGTAGATATAATATTCTTTTATTCATTTTGTGATGCTAAGCATATGCAGTACAAGTATACTACTCTATCTCAAAACTGAGTCCTATTTCAATGACTACTAACACTGCTTTAACTGTAGATCAAACTGCTATGTAAATCCTGTAAATACAACAGTGTATTTGAACCCAGGCACGTGAAAGACAAGAACCCTAGGAACTCCAATACCCTTCTTATATGCAACCCGCATACAATGAATAACTAAAAGAGTTATACAACATTGCATTTAGCAATGTGTTAAATATATATATATATGAGAATGAATAGATTTTTACTATTTTGTACAGAGAAAAACAGACAGTTAGGATATATAACATTCTTTCATTCATTTTGTGATGCTAAGCAGATGCAATCCAAGTATATTACAGTATCTCAAATCTGAGTACTATTTCAATGACTACTAACACTTCTTTAACTGTAGATCAAACTGCTATGTAACACCTGTAAAGACAGCAGTGATTTTGAACACAGGCACGTGAAACACAACAACTCTAGTAACTCTAGAACCCTTCTTATATGCAACCCACATATAATGAATAACTAGAACAGTTATACAACAATGCATTTAGCAATATGTTAAATATATATATGAGAATGAATTGATTTTTACTATTTTGTACAGAGAAAAACAGTTAGTATATATAACATTCTTTAATTCATTTTGTGATGCTAAGCAGATGCAGTAAAAGTACATTACTATATCTCAAAACTCAGTCCTATTTCAATGACTACTAACACTGCTTTCCCAGTAGAGCAAACAGCTATGTTACTTTTTTAAATAGTGCAGAGAATTTGAAAACAGACACGAAAAAGCCGTTCTCCATAAACTTAAACGCTTCGTATACAAAACCCGCATGCAACAAATAATTAAATGTTATATAACAATGCATTTAGCAATGTGTTAAAAATACATATTCATGAGTATGAACTGAGTTTACTATTTTTTACAGAGGAAAACAGACAGTTAGTAAATCAACATTCTTTCATTCATTTTGTGATGCTAAGCAGATGCAGTACAATACATTACTTTATCTCAAAACTGAGTCCTCTTTCAAGACTACTAACACTGCTTTACCTGTAGAAAAAACAGCTATGTAACTATGGTAAATACAGCAGAGAATTTGAAAACAGACATCTGAAAGACATGTTCTCCATTAAATTAAACGCTTCGTATACAAAACCCGCATGCAACAAATAAATAAGAGTTATATAACAATGCATTTAGCAATGCGTTAAATATATATATTCATCAGTAGAAATTGAGTTTACAATTTTGTACAGAGAAAAAGAGACAGTTAGTAGATATCATATTCTTTTATTCATTTTGTGATGCTAACAATATGCAGTACAAGTACATTACTGTATCTCAAAGCTGAGTCTTATTTCAATGACTAGTAACACTGCTCTACCTGTAGAAGAAACAGCTATGGAACTGTTGTAAATCCAGCAGTGAATTTGAAAACAGACTCGTGAAAGACAAGAACTCCAATACATTAAATGCTACATATACAAAACCCGCATGCACCAAAAAAGTAAAAGTGTTATATAACAACTAACTTAGCAATGTGTTAAAAATATAAATTCATAAGTATGAATTGATTTTTACTATTTTGTACAGAGGAAAAGAGACAGTTAGTAGATATAATATTCTTTTTTTCATTTTGTGATGCTATGCATATGCAGCACAATTTCATTACTCTATCTCAAAACTGAGTTGTATTTTAATGACTACTAACACTGCTTTAACTGTAGATCAAACTGCTATGTAAGTCCTGTAAATACAACAGTGTATTTGAACCCAGGCACGTGAAAGACAAGAACTGTAGGAACTCCAACACCCTTCTTATATGCAACCCGCATACAATGAATAACTAAAACAGTTATACAACATTACATTTAGCAATATGTTAAATATATATTTATATATGAGAATGAATAGATTTTTACTATTTTGTAAAGAGAAAAACAGACAGTTAGTAGATATAACATTCTTTCATTCATTTTGGGATGCTAAGCAGATGCAGTCCAAGTATATTACTGTATCTCAAAAATGAGTACTATTTCAATGAATACTAACACTTCTTTAACTGTAGATCAAACTGCTGTGTAACACCTGTAAAGACAGCAGTGAATTTGAACACAGGCACGTGAAACACAACAACTCTAGTAACTCTAGAACCCTTCTTATATGCAACCCAAATACAATGAATAACTAGAACAGTTTACAACAATGCATTTAGCAATATGTTAAATATATATATATGAGAATGAACTGATTATTACTCTTTTGTACAAAGAAAAACAGTTCGTAGATATAACATTCTTTCATTCATTTTGTGATGCTAAGCAGATGCAGTAAAAGTACATTAATGTATCTCAAAACTGAGTCCTATTTCAATGACTACTAACACTGGTTTCCCAGTAGAGCAAACAGCTATGTAACTCTTTTAAATAGTGCAGAGAATTTGAAAACTGACACGAGAAAGGCGTTCTCCATAAAATTAAACGCTTCGTATACAAAACCTGCATGCAACAAATAAGTAAATGTTATATAACAATGCATTTAGCAATGTTTTAAAAATACATATTCATGAGTATGAACAGAGTTTACTATTTTGTACAGAGGAAAACAGACAGTTCGTAAATCAACATCCTTTCATTCATTGTGTGATGCTAAGCAGATGCAGTACAAGTACCTTACTGTATCTCAAAACTGAGTCCTAATTCAAGACTACTAACACTTCTTTACCTGTAGAATAAACAGCTATGTAACTATGGTAAATACAGCAGAGAATTTCAAAACAGACATCTGAAAGACATGTTCTCCTTTAAATTAAACGCTTCGTATACAAAAACCTGCATGCAACAAATAAGTAAGAGTTATATAACAATGCATTTAGCAATGTGTTAAATATATATGTTCATGAGTATGAATTGATTTTTTTCTATTTTGTACTGAGGAAAAGAGACAGTTAGTAGATTCACTCTTCCTTCATTCTTTTTGAGATGCTAAGCAGATACAGGACAAGTTCATTACTCTATCTCTAAACTGAGTCCTATTTCAATGACCACTAACACTGCTTTAACTGTAGAGCAAACAGCTCTGTAAATCCTGTAAATACTGTAGTGAACTTGAACACAGACACGTGAAACACAAGAACTCTACTAACTCTAGAATCCTTCTTTTAAGAAACCCGCATACAACGAATAACTAAAAGAGTTATATAACAAAGCTTATAGCAATGTGTTTAAAATATATACTCATGAGTATGAATTGATTTTTACTATTTTGTACAGAGGAAAAGAGACAGTTAGTAGATCAACATTTTTCATTCATTTTGTGATGCTAAGCAGATGCAGTACATTTACATTACTGTATCTCAAAACTGAGTCTTATTTCAGGAATACTAACAGTGTATTACACTGCAGTGTAATCTGTAAAAAAAACAGCTATGTAACTGTGGTAAATACAGAAGTGAATTTCAAAACAGACATCTGAAAGACATGTTCTCCATTAAAATAAACGCTTCGTATACAAAACCCGCATGCAACAAATAAGTAAGTGTTATATAACAATGCATTTAGCAATGTGTTAAATATATATTTTCATTAGTAGAAATTGAGTTTACTATTTTGTACAAAGGAAAAGAGACAGTTAGTTGACATAATACTCTTTTATTCATTTTGTGATAATAAGCAGATTCAGTACAAGTACATTACTGTATCTCAAAATTGAGTTGTATTTAAATGACTAATAACACTTTTTTAACTGTAGATCAATTTGCTATGTAACCTCTGTAAATACAGCAGTGTATTTGAACACAGGAACCTGAAACACATGAATTCTAGTAACTCTAGAACCCATCTTATATGAAACCCGCATATAATCATTAACTAAAACCGTTATATAACAATGCATTTAGCAATGTTTTAAATATGTATATTCATGAGTATGAATTGATTTTACTGTTTTATACAGAGGAAAACAGACAGTTAGTATATCAACATTCTTTCATTCATTTTGTGATGCTAAGCAGATGCACTACAAGTACATTAGTGTATCTCAAAACTGAATGCGATTTCAAGACTACTAACACTGCTTTACCTGTAAAAAAAACAGCTATGTAACTGTGGTAAATACAGCAGTGAATTTCAAAACAGACATCTGAAAGACATGTTCTGCATTAAATTAAATGCTTCGTATACAAAACCCGCATGCAACAAATAAGAAAGAGTTATATATAAATGCATTTAGCAATGTGTTAAATATATATTTTCATTAGTAGAAATTGAGTTTACTATTTTGTACAAAGAAAAAGAGACTGTTAGTTGACACAATATTCTTTTATTCATTTTGTGATGCTAAGAAGATTCAGTAGAAGCACATTACTGTATCTCAAAATTGAGTTGTATTTCAATGATTAATAACACTGCTTTAACTGTAGATCAAGCTGCTATGTAACTCCTGTAAATACAGCAGTTTATTTGAACACAGGCTCCTGAAACACAACAACACTAGGAACTCTAGAACCCATCTTATATGCAACCCGCATACAATGAATTACTAAAACAGTTATACAGCAAGGCATTTTGCAATGTATTAAAAATATATATTCATGAGTTTGAATTGAGTTTACTGTTTTATACAGAGGAAAACAGACAGTTAGTACATGAACATTCTTTCATTCATTTTTTGATGCTAAGCAGATGCAGCACAAGTACATTACTGTATCTCAAAACTGAGTCCGATTTCAAGAATACTAACACTGCTTTACCTGTAGAAAAAACAGCTATGTAACTGTGGTAAATACAGCAGTGAATTTCTTTTTTTTTTTTTAATAAATTTTTATTAATGGTAATGGGATGACATTAATAAATCAGGGTACATATATTCAAAGAAAACATGTCTAGGTTATTTTGTCATCAAATTATGTTGCAAACCCCTGTCCCAAATTCAGATTGTCCTCCGTCACCATCTATCTAGTTCTCTGTGCCCCTCCCCCTCCCCCTAACACTCTCTCTCCCTCCCTCCCATGTCCTCCCTCCCCCCCCACCCTTGGTAACCACCACACTCTTGTCCATGTCTCTTAGTCTCATTTTTATGTTCCACCAATGTATGGAATCATGTAGTTCTTGTTTTTTTCTGATTTGCTTATTTCACTCCTTATAATGTTATCAAGATCCCACCATTTTGCTGCAAATGATCTGATGTCATCATTTCTTATGGCTGAGTAGTATTCCATAGTGTATATGTGCCACATCTTCTTTATCCAGTCTTCTATTGAAGGGCTTTTTGGTTGTTTTCATGTCTTGGCCACTGTGAACAGTGCTGCAAAGAACATGGGGCTACATGTGTTTTCACGTATCAATGTTTCTGAGGTTTTGGGATATATACCCAGTAGAGGGATTGCTGGGTCATAAGGTAGTTCTATTTGCAGTTTTTTGAGGAACCACCATATTTTCCTCCATAATGGTTGTACTACTTTACAGTCGCACCAACAGTGAATGAGGGTTCCTTTTTCTCCACAGCCTCTCCAACATTTGCTATTACCCGACTTGTTGATAAAACTAATCTAACAGGAGTGAGGTGATATCACATTGTAGTTTTGATTTGCATTTCTCTAATAACTAATGAAGCTGAGCATCTTTTCATATATCTGTTGGCCATTTGTATCTCTTCCTGGGAGAAGTGTCTGTTCAAATCCTCTTCCCATTTTTTTATTGGATTGTTTGTTTGTTTGTTGTTGAGTTTTATGAGTTCTTTGTAAATTTTGGATATTAGGCTTTTATCTGAGGTGTCGTTTGAAAATATCAGTTCCCATATAGTTGGCTGTCTGATTATTTTGATATCAGATTTTCTCAGCAGTGAATTTCAAAACAGACATCTGAAAGACATGTTCTCCATTAAATTAAACGCTTCGTATACAAAACCCGCATGCAACAAATAAGTAAGATTTATATAACAATGCATTTAGCAATGTGTTAAATATATATGTTCATGAGTATGAATTGATTTTTTTCTATTTTGCACTGAGGAAAAGAGACAGTTATTAGATACATCATTCCTTCATTCTTTTTGAGATGCTAAGCAGATACAGGACAAGTTCATTACTCTATCTCTAAACTGAGTCCTATTTCAATGACCTCTAACACTGCTTTAACTGTAGAGCAAACAGCTTTGTAAATCCTGTAAATACTGTAGTGAACTTGAACACAGACACGTGAAACACAAGAACTCTACTAACTCTAGAATCCTTCTTTTAAGAAACCCGCATACAACGAATAACTAAAAGAGTTATATAACAAAGCTTTTAGCAATGTGTTTAAAATATATACTCATAAGTATGAATTGATTTTTACTATTTTGTACAGAGGAAAAGAGACAGTTATTAGATCAACATTCTTTCATTCATTTTGTGATCTAAGCAGATGCAGTACAATTTAAATACTGTATCTCAAAGCTGAGTCCTATTTCAATGACTAGTAACACTGCTCTACCTGTAGAAGAAACAGCTATGGAACTGTTGTCAATCCAGCAGTGAATTTGAAAACAGACTCGTGAAAGACATGAACTCCAATACATTAAATGCTACATATACAAAACCCGCATGCAACAAAAAAGTAAAAGAGTTATATAACAACTAATTTAGCAATGTGTTAAAAATATAAATTCATGAGTATGAATTGATTTTTACTATTTTGTACAGAGGAAAAGAGACAGTTAATAGATATAATATTCTTTTATTCATTTTGTGATGCTAAGCATATGCAGTACAAGTACATTACTCTATCTCAAAACTGAGTCCTATTTCAATGACTACTAACACTGCTTTAACTGTAGATCAAACTGCTATGTAACTCTTGTAAATACAACAGTGTATTTGAACCCAGGCACGTGAAAGACAAGAACCCTAGGAACTCCAATACCCTTCTTATATGCAACCCGCATACAATGAATAACTAAAAGAGTTATACAACATTGCATTTAGCAATGTGTTAAATATATATATATATGAGAATGAATAGATTTTTACTATTTTGTACAGAGAAAAACAGACAGTTAGGATATATAACATTCTTTCATTCATTTTGTGATGCTAAGCAGATGCAATCCAAGTATATTACAGTATCTCAAATCTGAGTACTATTTCAATGACTACTAACACTTCTTTAACTGTAGATCAAACTGCTATGTAACTCCTGTAAAGACAGCAGTGATTTTGAACACAGGCACGTGAAACACAACAACTCTAGTAACTCTAGAACCCTTCTTATATGCAACCCACATACAATGAATAACTAGAACAGTTATACAACAATGCATTTAGCAATACGTTAAATATATATAGGAGAATGAATTGATTTTTACTATTTTGTACAGAGAAAAACAGTTAGTATATATAACATTCTTTTATTCATTTTGTGATGCTAAGCAGATGCAGTAAAAGTACATTACTGTATATCAAAACTGAGTCCAATTTCAATGACTACTAACACTGCTTTCCCTGTAGAGCAAACAGCTATGTAACTCTTTTAAATAGTGCAGAGAATTTGAAAACAGACACGAAAAAGCCGTTCTCCATAAACTTAAACGCTTCGTATACAAAACCCGCATGCAACAAATAAGTAAATGTTATATAACAATGCATTTAGCAATGTGTTAAAAATACATATTCATGAGTATGAACTGAGTTTACTATTTTGTACAGAGGAAAACAGACAGTTAGTAAATCAACATTCTTTCATTCATTTTGTGATGCTAAGCAGATGCAGTACAATACATTACTTTATCTCAAAACTGAGTCCTATTTCAAGACTACTAACACTGCTTTACCTGTAGAAAAAACAGCTATGTAACTATGGTAAATACAGCAGAGAATTTCAAAACAGACATCTGAAAGACATGTTCTCCATTAAATTAAACGCTTCGTATACAAAACCCGCATGCAACAAATAAATAAGAGTTATATAACAATGCATTTAGCAATGCGTTAAATATATATATTCATCAGTAGAAATTGAGTTTACAATTTTGTACAGAGAAAAAGAGACAGTTAGTAGATATCATATTCTTTTATTCATTTTGTGATGCTAACAATATGCAGTACAAGTACATTACTGTATCTCAAAGCTGAGTCTTATTTCAATGACTAGTAACACTGCTCTACCTGTAGAAGAAACAGCTATAAAACTGTTGTAAATCCAGCAGTGAATTTGAAAACAGACTCGTGAAAGACAAGAACTCCAATACATTAAATGCTACACATACAAAACACGCATGCACCAAAAAAGTAAAAGTGTTATATAACAACTAACTTAGCAATGTGTTAAAAATATAAATTCATAAGTATGAATTGATTTTTACTATTTTGTACAGAGGAAAAAAGACAGTTAGTAGATATAATATTCTTTTTTTCATTTTGTGATGCTATGCATATGCACTACAATTACATTATTGTATATCAAAACTGAGTTGTATTTTAATGACTACTAACACTGCTTTAACTGTAGATCAAACTGCTATGTAAGTCCTGTAAATACAACAGTGTATTTGAACCCAGGCACGTGAAAGACAAGAACTCTAGGAACTCCAACACCCTTGTTATATGCAACCCGCATACAATGAATAACTAAAACAGTTATACAACATTACATTTAGCAATATGTTAAATATATATATATATGAGAATGAATAGATTTTTACTATTTTGTAAAGAGAAAAACAGACAGTTAGTAGATATAACATTCTTTCATTCATTTTGGGATGCTAAGCAGATGCAGTCCAAGTATATTACTGTATCTCAAATCTGAGTACTATTTCAATGAATACTAACACTTCTTTAACTGTAGATCAAACTGCTGTGTAACACCTGTAAAGACAGCAGTGAATTTGAACACAGGCACGTGAAACACAACAACTCTAGTAACTCTAGAACCCTTCTTATATGCAACCCAAATACAATGAATAACTAGAACAGTTTACAACAATGCATTTAGCAATATGTTAAATATATATATATGAGAATGAACTGATTATTACTCTTTTGTACAAAGAAAAACAGTTCGTAGATATAACATTCTTTCATTCATTTTGTGATGCTAAGCAGATGCAGTAAAAGTACATTAATGTATCTCAAAACTGAGTCCTATTTCAATGACTACTAACACTGCTTTCCCAGTAGAGCAAACAGCTATGTCACTCTTTTAAATAGTGCAGAGAATTTGAAAACAGACACGAGAAAGGCGTTCTCCATAAAATTAAACGCTTCGTATACAAAACCTGCATGCAACAAATAAGTAAATGTTATATAACAATGCATTTAGCAATGTTTTAAAAATACATATTCATGAGTATGAACAGAGTTTACTATTTTGTACAGAGGAAAACAGACAGTTAGTAAATCAACATCCTTTCATTCATTGTGTGATGCTAAGCAGATGCAGTACAAGTACCTTACTGTATCTCAAAACTGAGTCCTAATTCAAGACTACTAACACTTCTTTACCTGTAGAAAAAACAGCTATGTAACTATGGTAAATACAGCAGAGAATTTCAAAACAGACATCTGAAAGACATGTTCTCCTTTAAATTAAACGCTTCGTATACAAAATCTGCATGCCACAAATAAGTAAGAGTTATATAACAATGGATTTAGCAATGTGTTAAATATATATGTTCATGAGTATGAATTGATTTTTTTCTATTTTGTAGTGAGGAAAACCGACAGTTAGTAGATTCACCATTCCTTCATTCTTTTTGAGATGCTAAGCAGATACAGGACAAGTTCATTACTCTATCTCTAACCTGAGTCCTATTTCAATGACCACTAACACTGCTTTAACTGTAGAGCAAACAGCTCTTTAAATCCTGTAAATACTGTAGTGAACTTGAACACAGACACGTGAAACACAAGAAATCTACTAACTCTAGAATCCTTCTTTTAAGAAACCCGCATACAACGAATAACTAAAAGAGTTATATAACAAAGCTTATACCAATGTGTTTAAAATATATACTCATGAGTATGAATTGATTTTTACTATTTTGTACACGGCAAAATAGACAGTTAGTAGATCAACATTTTTCATTCATTTTGTGATGCTAAGCAGATGCAGTACAATTACATTACTGTATCTCAAAACTGAGTCTTATTTCAGGAATACTAACAGTGTATTACACTGCAGTGTAATCTGTAAAAAAAAAAGCTATGTAACTGTGGTAAATACAGAAGTGAATTTCAAAACAGACATCTGAAAGACATGTTCTCCATTAAAATAAACGCTTCGTATACAAAACCCGCATGCAACAAATAAGTAAGTGTTATATAACAATGCATTTAGCAATGTGTTAAATATATATTTTCATTAGTAGAAATTGAGTTTACTATTTTGTACAAAGGAAACGAGACAGTTAGTTGACATAATACTCTTTTATTCATTTTGTGATAATAAGCAGATTCAGTACAAGTACATTACTGTATCTCAAAATTGAGTTGTATTTAAATGACTAATAACACTGTTTTAACTGTAGATCAAAAGGCTATGTAACTCCTGTAAATACAGCAGTGTATTTGAACACAGGCACCTGAAACACATGAATTCTAGGAACTCTAGAACCCATCTTATATGCAACCCGCATACAATGAATTACTAAAACAGTTATACAGCAAGGCATCTTGCAATGTATTAAAAATATATATTCCTGAGTTTGAATTGAGTTTACTGTTTTATACAGAGGAAAACAGACAGTTAGTACATCAACATTCTTTCATTCATTTTGTGATGCTAAGCAGATGCACTACAAGTACATTAGTGTATCTCAAAACTGAGTGCGATTTCAAGACTACTAACACTGCTTTACCTGTAGAAAAAACAGCTATGTAACTGTGGTAAATACAGCAGTGAATTTCAAAACAGACATCTGAAAGACATGTTCTCCATTAAATTAAATGCTTCGTATACAAAACCCGCATGCAACAAATAAGAAAGAGTTATATATCAATGCATTTAGCAATGTGTTAAATATGTTCATGAGTATGAATTGATTTTTTTCTATTTTGTACTGAAGAAAACAGACAGTTAGTAGATACACTATTCCTTCATTATTTTTGAGATGCTAAGAAGATACAGAACAAGTTCATTACTCTATCTCTAAACTGAGCCCTATTTCAATGAACACTAACACTGCTTTAACCGTAGAGCAAACAGCTCTGTAAATCCTGTAAATACTGTAGTGAACTTGAACACAGACACGTGAAATACAAGAACTCTACTAACTCTAGAATCCTTCTTTTAAGAAACCCGCATACAACGAATAAATAAATGAGTTATATAACAATGCTTTTAGCAATGTGTTTAAAATATATACTCATGAGTATGAATTGATTTTTACTATTTTGTACAGAGGAAAAGAGACAGTTAGGAGATCAATATTCTTTCATTCATTTTGTAATCTAAGCAGATGCAGTACCATTTAATTACTGTATCTCAAAGCTGCGTCTTATTTCAATGACTAGTAACACTGCTCTACCTGTAGAAGAAACACCTATGGAACTGTTGTAAATCCAGCAGTGAATTTGAAAACAGACTCGTGAAAGACATGAACTCCAATACATTAAATGCTACATATACAGAACCCGCATGCAACAAAAAGTAAAAGAGTTATATAACAATGCATTTAGCAATGTGTTAAATATATATATTCATCAGTAGAAATTGAGTTTACTATTTTGTACAGAGGAAAAGAGACAGTTAGTAGATATCATATTCTGTTATTCATTTTGTGATGCTAAGCATATGCAGTACAAGTACATTACTGTATCTCAAAGCTGAGTCTTATTTCAATGACTAGTAACACTGCTCTACCTGTAGAAGAAACAGCTATGGAACTGTTGTAAATCCAGCACTGAATTTGAAAACAGACTCGTGAAAGACAAGAACTCCAATACATTAAATGCTACATATACAAAACACGCATGCACCAAAAAAGTAAAAGTGTTATATAACAACTAACTTAGCAGTGTGTTAAAAATATAAATTCATAAGTATGAATTGATTTTTACTATTTTGTACAGAGGAAAAGAGACAGTTAGTAGATATAATATTCTTTTATTCATTTTGTGATGCTATGCATATGCAGTACAATTACATTACTGTATCTCAAAACTGAGTTGTATTTTAATGACTACTAACACTGCTTTAACTGTAGATCAAACTGCTATGTAAGTCCTGTAAATACAACAGTGTATTTGAACCCAGGCACGTGAAAGATAAGAACTCTAGGAACTCCAACACCCTTCTTATATGCAACCCGCATACAATGAATAACTAAAACAGTAATACAACATTACATTTAGCAATATGTTAAATATATATACATATGAGAATGAATAGATTTTTACTATTTTGTACAGAGAAAAACAGACAGTTAGTAGATATAACATTCTTTCATTCATTTTGGGATGCTAAGCAGATGCAGTCCAAGTATATTACTGTATCTCAAATCTGAGTACTATTTCAATGACTACTAACACTTCTTTAACTGTAGATCAAACTGCTATGTAACACCTGTAAAGACAGCAGTGAATTTGAACACAGGTACGTGAAACACAACAACTCTAGTAACTCTAGAACCCTTCTTATATGCAACCCAAATACAATGAATAACTAGAACAGTTTACAACAATGCATTTAGCAATATGTTAAATATATATATATGAGAATGAACTGATTTTTACTCTTTTGTACAAAGAAAAACAGTTATTAGATATAACATTCTTTCATTCATTTTGTGATGCTAAGCAGATGCAGTAAAAGTACATTAATGTATCTCAAAACTGAGTCCTATTTCAATGACTACTAACACTGCTTTCCCAGTAGAGCAAACAGCTATGTCACTCTTTTAAATAGTGCAGAGAATTTGAAAACAGACACGAGAAAGCCGTTCTCCATAAAATTAAACGCTTCGTATACAAAACCTGCATGCAACAAATAAGTAAATGTTATATAACAATGCATTTAGCAATGTGTTAAAAATACATATTCATGAGTATGAATTGATTTTTTCCTATTTTTTACAGAGGAAAACAGACAGTTAGTAGATACACCATTTCTTCATTCTTTTTGAGATGCTAAGCAGATACAGGACAAGTACATTACTCTATCTCAAAACTTAGTCGTATTTCAATGACTACTAACACTGCTTTTACTGTAGAGCAAACAGCTCTGTAAATCCTGTAAATACTGTAGTGAACTTGAACACAGACACGTGAAACACAAGAACTCTACGAACTCTAGAATCCTTCTTTTAAGAAACTAGCATACAACGAATAAATAAAAGAGTTATATAACAAAGATTTTAGCAATGTGTTTAAAATATATACTCATGAGTATGAATTGATTTTTACTATTTTGTACAGAGGAAAAGAGAGAGGTAGTAGATCAACATTTTTCATTCATTTTGTGATGCTAAGCAGATGCAGTACAATTACATTACTGTATCTCAAAACTGAGTCCTATTTCAAGACTACTAACAGTGCTTTACCTGTAGAAAATACAGCTATGTAACTCTGGTAAATACAGCATTGAATTTGAAAACTGACTCTTGAAAGACATGAACCCCAACACATTAAATGCTACATATACAAAAGCCGTATGCAACAAAAAAGTAAAAGTGTTATATAACAATGCATTTAGCAATGTGTTAAATATATATATTCATGAGTAGTAATTGAGTTTACTATTTTGTACAGAGGAAAAAAGACTGTTAGTAGATATATTATTCTTTTATTCATCTTGGGATGCTAAGCAGATGCAGTACATTACTGTATCTCAAAACTGAGTTGTATTACAATGACTAATAACACTGCTTTAACTGTAGATCAATCTGCTATGTAACTCCTGTAAATACAGCAGTGTATTTGAACAGAGGCACGTGAAACACAAGAACACTAGGAACTCTAGAACCCTTCTTATATGCAACCCTCATACAACGAATAACTAAAAGAGTTATATAACAAAGCTTTTAGCAATGTGTTTAAAATATATACTTATGAGTATGAATTGAGTTTACTATTTTCTACAGAGGAAAAGAAACAGTTAGTAAATCAACATTCTTTCATTCATTTTGTGATGCTAAGCAGATGCAGTACAATTACATTACTGTATCTGAAAACAGAGTCCTATTTCAGGAATACTAACAGTGTATTACACTGCAGTGTAACCTGTAAAAATAAACAGCTATGTAACTGTGGTAAATACAGCAGTAAATTTCTTTTTTTTTTTTTTTAATAAATTTTTATTAATGGTAATTGGATGACATTAATAAATCAGGGTACATATATTCAAAGAAAACATGTGTATGTTATTTTGTCATCAAATTATGTTGCAAAACCCTCGCCCAAAGTCAGATTGTCCTCCGTCACCCACTATCTAGTTCTCTGTGCCCCTCCCCCTCCCCCTAACTATCTCCCTCCCTCCCTCCCATGTTCTCCCTCCCACCTCACCCTTGGTAACCACCACACTCTTGTCCATGTCTCTTAGTCTCATTTTTATGTTCCACCAATGTATGGAATCATGTAGTTCTTGTTTTTTTCTGATTTGCTTATTTCACTCTTTATAATGTTATCAAGATCCCAGCATTTTGCTGTAAATGATCTGATGTCATCATTTCTTATGGCTGAGTAGTATTCCAGAGTGTATATGTGCCACATCTTCTTTATCCAGTCTTCTATTGAAGGGCATTTTGGTTGTTTCCATGTCTTGGCCATTGTGAACAGTGCTGCAATGAACATGGGGCTACATGTGTCTTCACGTATCAATGTTTCTGAGGTTTTGGGGTATATACCCAGTAGAGGTATTGCTGGGTCATAAGGTAGTTCTATTTGCAGTTTTTTGAGGAACCACCATATTTTCCTCCATAATGGTTGTACTACTTTACAGTCCAACCAACAGTGAATGAGGGTTCCTTTTTCTCCACAGCCTCTCCAACATTTGTACAGCAGTGAATTTCAAAACAGACATCTGAATGAGATGTTCTCCATTTAATTAAATGCTTCTTATACAAAACCCGCATGCAACAAATAAGTAAGAGTTATATAACAATTCATTTAGCAATGTGTTAAATATATATTTTCATTAGTAGAAATTGAGTTTACTATTTTGTACAAAGGAAAACAGACAGTTAGTTGACATAATATTCTTTTATTTATTTTGTGATGCTAAGCAGATTCAGTACAAGTACATTACTGTATCTCAAAATTGAGTTGTATTTCAATGACTAATAACACTGTTTTAACTGTAGATCAAGCTGCTATGTAACTCCTGTAAATACAGCAGCGTATTTGAACACAGACACCTGAAACACAAGAAACATAGGAACTCTAGAACCCATCTTATATGCAACCCGCATACAATGAATTATTAAAACAGTTATAGAGCAAGGCATTTTGCAATGTATTAAAAATATATATTCATGAGTTTGAATTGAGTTTACTGTTTTATACAGAGGAAAACAGACAGTTAGTACATCAACATTCTTTCATTCATTTTGTGATGCTAAGCAGATGCAGTACAAGTACATTACTGTATCTCAGAACTGAGTGCGATTTCAAGACTACTAACACTGCTTTACCTGTAGAAAAAACAGCTATGTAACTGTGGTAAATACAGCAGTGAATTTCAAAACAGACATCTGAAAGACATGTTCTCCATTAAATTAAATGCTTCGTATACAAAACCCGCATGCAACAAATAAGAAAGAGTTATATAACAATGCATTTAGCAATGTGTTAAATATGTTCATGAGTATGAATTGATTTTTTTCTATTTTGTACTGAGGAAAACAGACAGTTAGTAGATACACTATTCCTTCATTATTTTTGAGATGCTAAGAAGATACAGGACAAGTTCATTACTCTATCTCTAAACTGAGCCCTATTTCAATGAACACTAACACTGCTTTAACCGTAGAGCAAACAGCTCTGTAAATCCTGTAAATACTGTAGTGAACTTGAACACAGACACGTGAAACACAAGAACTCTACTAACTCTAGAATCCTTCTTTTAAGAAACCCGCATACAACGAATAACTAAAAGAGTTATATAACAATGCTTTTAGCAATGTGTTTAAAATATATACTCATGAGTATGAATTGATTTTTACTATTTTGTACAGAGGAAAAGAGACAGTTAGTAGATCAACATTTTTCATTCATTTTGTGATGCTAAGCAGATGCAGTACAATTACATTACTGTATCTCAAAACTGAGTCTTATTTCAAGACTACTAACAGTGCTTTACCTGTAGAAAAAACAGCTATGTAACTGTGGTAAATACAGCATTGAATTTGAAAACAGACTCGTGAAAGACATGAACTCCAACACATTAAATGCTACATATACAAAACCCGCATGCAACAAAAAAGTAAAAGAGTTATATAAGAATGCATTTAGCAATGTGTTAAATATATATATTCATGAGTAGGAATTGAGTTTACTATTTTGTACAGAGGAAAAGAGACTGTTAGTAGATATATTATTCTTTTATTCATCTTGTGATGCGAAGCAGATGCAGTACATTACTGTATCTCAAAACTGAGTTGTATTACAATGACTAATAACACTGCTTTAACTGTAGATCAATCTGCTATGTAACTCCTGTAAATACAGCAGTGTATTTGAACAGAGGCACGTGAAACACAAGAACACTAGGAACTCTAGAACCCTTCTTATATGCAACCCGCATACAATGAATTACTAAAAGAGTTATACAGCAATGCATTTTGCAATGTATTAAAAATATATATTCATGAGTATGAATTGAGTTTACTGTTTTGTACAGAGGAAAACAGACAGTTAGTACATCAACATTCTTTCTTTCATTTTGTGATGCTAAGCAGATGCACTACCCTTATTTTACTGTATCTCAAAACTCAGTCCTATTTCAATACTACTAACTGTGCTTTACATGTAGAAAAAATAGCTATGTAACTGTGGTAAATATAGCAGTAAATTTCAAAACAGACATATGAAGGACATGTTCTCCATTAAATTAAATGCTTCTTATACAAAACCCACATGCAACAAATAAGTAAGTTATATCACAATGCATTTAGCAATATATTAAAAATATATATTCATGAGTATGAATTGATTTTTTTCTATTTTGTACAGAGGAAAAGAGATAGTTTGTAGATTCACTCTTCCTTCATTCTTTTTGAGATGCTAAGCAGATATAGGACAAATACATTACTCTATCTCAAAACTGAGTCCTATTTCAATGACTACTAACACTGCTTTAACTGTAGAGTACACAGCTCTGTAAATCCTGTAAATATCTAGTGAACTTGAACTCAGACAATTGAAACACAAGAACTCTACTAACTCTAGAATCCTTCTTTTAAGAAACCCGCATACAACGAATAAATAAATGAGTTATATAACAAAGCTTTTAGCAATGTGTTTAAAATATATACTTATGAGTATGAATTGAGTTTACTATTTTCTATAGGGGAAAAGAAAGAGTTAGTAAATCAACATTCTTTCATTCATTTTGTGATGCTAAGCAGATGCAGTACAATTACATTACTGTATCTTAAAACTGAGTCCTATTTCAGGAATACTAACTGTGTATTACACTGCAGTGTAACCTGTAAAAAAACAGCTATGTAACTGTGGTAAATACAGCAGTGAATTTCAAAACAGATATCTGAATGAGATGTTCTTCATTTAATTAAACGCTTCTTATACAAATCCGCATGCAACAAATAAGTAAGAGTTATATAACAATGCATTTAGCAATGTGTTAAATATATATTTTCATTAGTAGAAATTGAGTTTACTATTTTGTACAAAGGAAAAGAGACAGTTAGTTGACATAATATTCTTTTATTCATTTTGTGATGCTAAGCAGATTCATTAGAAGCACATTACTGTATCTCAAAATTGAGTTGTATTTCAGTGACTAATAACACTGCTTTAAATGTAGATCAAGCTGCTGTGTAACTCCTGTAAATACAGCAGTGTATTTGAACACAGGCACCTGAGCCACAACAACACTAGGAACTCTAGAACCCATCTTATATGCAACCCGCATACAATGAATTACAAAAACAGTTATACAGCAAGGCATTTTAAAATGTATTAAAAATATATATTCATGAGTTTGAATTGAGTTTACTGTTTTATACACAGGAAAACACACAGTTAGTACATCAACATTATTTCATTCATTTTGTGATGCTAAGCAGATGCAGTACAAGTACATTACTGTATCTCAAAACTGAGTCCGATTTCAAGACTACTAACACTGCTTTACCTGTAGAAAAAAGAGCTATGTAACTGTGGTAAATACAGCAGTGAATTTCAAAACAGACATCTGAAAGACATGAACTCCAATACATTAAATGCTACATATACAAAA
>NW_027095604.1:0-33163 GCF_036850765.1 Saccopteryx bilineata | reverse complement strand
GAGTGAGTCAACTTTAGAATGACCATGTCCTCTGTTTGAATGTGAAACCTCCCCATGGACTCCTCAGTGGCTCCCCTAGTGGCCAAGTGAGATAGGGAGCATGGAGAAGGTAGGTTCAGGGTTCCAAGGAGTCCTGGTTTTCCTGTGTAGCCTATCCTGTGCAAGAAGTAATTTTCCACCAGTTCCTCCTCTTGCTTCTAGTCAGTGCATGAGGTGAGAGAAGAGAGGAAGAGACAGGAAATCCAGCCTGTAATACAATAGCTACTGTGGCAGCTGTTTCTCATGTATTGAGTGTGTTCTCTCTTTGTTCATATGGGCTCTATCTCTGTCCACATGTCACAGTCCCGAGATGAAGTCAGTAACATGGTTCAGGGGATATTAGTTAAGTGGAGGGTGGGCCTGAGGCACACGGGTGAGTAGAAGCAGGGTTTTCATTTTTAATTTATTGATTGATTTTTAGAGATACAGAGAGAGGAGTTGGGGGTGGGGAGAAGCATTCATTTGTTGTTTCACTTAATTGTGCAATTCATTGGTTCCCTCCTGTAGGTGCCCTGACCAGGGATTGAATCTGTAACCTTGGTGTCTTGGGGCAATGCTCCAGCTGACAAGAGCTGTCTTGTCCAGGGCCTTTATTAATTTATTAATGTTTATAGGGTGTTTATAAAAGCTGGGACAGTGATAGAAGGAAGGTATTAAAACAGAAGAAGCAACAGGAGAGCCCAGGCAGGGCAGCTGTGGTCACTGGTAAGTCAGACAATAGGGCACCTTGAAGACAGGTTCGGGCGGTCAGCCATGGCTAAGCTTTTGCTGCCCACTGGTCCCCAGGTTGCATATCTCCTGGGGTCTCATAGGGGTGAGGAGAAAGAGAGAGGCCAGAAAGAGTGCCCTGGGGGAGAAGAGGAGGAGGGGCTGGGCACAGGCTGCTCCCAGGAGTGAGAACCCAAAGTTTAGTCTGTTTCACTTTTTTTCCTGTGCTGTGCAGCACCAGATAAGACATGAACATTTTTCTTCCTATAAAGCAGAGGTACTATGTTGTGTTAAAATACCTTAATGTAAGCACTGGCTGGTTGGCTCAGTGGTAGAGCCTCAGCCTGGCGTGCAGGAGTCCCGGGTTGGATTCCCGGCCAGGGCACACAGAAGAAGTGCCCATCTGCCTCTCCACCCCTCCCCTCTTCTCCTTCCTCTCTGTCTTTCTCTTCCCCTCCCGCAGCCAAGGCTCCATTGGAGCAAAGTTTGCCTGGGCACTGAGGATGGCTCTGTGGCATCTGTCTCAGGCACTAGAATGGCTTTGATTGCTGCAGAACGTCGCCCCAGGATGGGCAGAGCATCGCCCTTGGGTGTGCATGCCGGGTGGATCTTGGTCGGGTGCATGTGGGAGTCTGTCTGACTGCCTCCCCATTTCCAACTTCAGAAAAAATACAACCCCCCAAAAAAACCCTTTAATGTAGCATATTGTTTTGATCAGGTGTTTGATCCCTAAACCAAACCATTTCAGCCCTAAGAACCAAAGCTGAGACAACCACGTATCAGTCCAGTGCTGATGTTGGAGGACCCTATGTTCCCTACTCTCACAGGACTAAGAGCTGTACTGTCAGGACACCACACCTTCTCATGTGGGACCCTCTCCACCCAATCAGGACTCAAAGTGAACATCACAGGACCCTGAACCTCTGAGATTGGAGTTCTCCACAGTCACATGACCTAGAAATGATGTCAAAGCGCCCTATACTCTCTCAGGAGGGTCCATATTTCACAATAAATGGGCCTGGAGGTTATGTGAAAGGGTCCCCAGCTGTAACCTGAGGTAACCTGTCCCCACACTGTCTCTGTTGTGTGGGAATCCTTTTCATAGTGGCAGAATCCAAACTCATGTGACCCCTCTTAGGTGGACCTCCTCACCACAATCATAAGACCCAGCACTGATGTACCAGGACTCCTTACTGTCTGTGGGAGGACCCCTTCTTACATCACAGGGTCCAGAGCCAACATTACTGGACTGTTCACTCTGTTTTGACCCTTCCACACAGTCACCAGACCCAGAGCAGCTGTGACAGGATTGTCCAAACTCTCAGGGAAATAACTTTCTTTGCAATCATGTGATCCAAAAATGATAAAACACCTCCCCTGTTATCTCAAGGAGGGACCACTTTTCACACTCCCTGGTCCCAGAGCTGATGAGACAGGGCCCCCTCTTACAAAGAGGGACCCTTTCACATCTCAAAGGGCCCAGAGCCGATGAGACAGGATCCTCTTTTCTCTCTGGTGGGACCATTTTCCATGCTCTCAAAAAACAGAACCAATGTGACAGGACTCCCTACTGTGTCGAGTCCGCTTCTGGTTTATTGGGTCAGTCCACTGCTCAGGTTGTGTTGACTAGTCTGTGGGGTCCTGATTCTGTCTGTTTCCTCTGGTGTTTGTCCAGTAATGGTTGTTACGTTCATGTTGACAGGAAGAGGGAAATGGTTTTATTTAGGAGAAGTCCTCTGGGAGTCGGAAATGGGCTGGAAACACTGAGGCTGGGAATCTAGAGTGTTTATGGTCAGAAAAGTCATCCTTCCCAGCTAAAGAATAGAAACACAGTCCTAACAGAGATCTGGGTCTTTCTTTGCCACTTTGTTCTGCCCTCTTGCTGAGAGAAACAGTGGCCACATTATAAATTCTTTACTCCAGTTTCCATAGGTTTTCCAAATTTATCCATTCACTTGAGACAGAGAGAGAAGCATTTACTCATTGCTCCACTTAGTTGTTCCATTTAGTTATGTCACTTTAGGCGACCTCTGTGTTTTGGTCGTTTGACCCCCACTGGGGTCGTGACCCACAGGTTGAGAACCACTGGTCTAGTATAACTTTAAATGAAATAAATAAAGCATGCTCATTTAAATTTTTTAATTCATAATTTGTAAAATTTTTGTTTAATGTGTAACTGTGTCTGTTTCTAAGGCCTTAAACCAATAATTACCCACCTCTTAAACAAGGCTTACTCATCCCCACAAACTCTCCCTGCAATACCCCCACCCTTCCTCTTTGAAAACCTTCAGGGGTTTATCGCCTTGTACAAGCCTTACATCTAATCAAGGAGACAATAGTTCTCCATTCAGTAGTCCCTAATCTCTACAAGTTACTGTCACACATTTTCTCAAACACCACTCACTTCACAATCCTAGATCTCAAGAATGCCTTCTTTACCATTCCTCTACACCCTGACTCTTACTTTCTGTTTGCATTTACCTTTATTTAAACTGACCCAGACACTAATATAGCCCAGCAACTTACATGGACTGTCTAACACCAGGGGTTCAAAAACAGCCCACACCTGTTTGGGCAAGCATTAGCTCAGGATGTAGCAGCATGCAATCTCAAAACTAGTACTCTCTTACAATATGTAAATAACCTACTTTTCTGAGGCCCCTCCCTGCCTGCCTCAAGGAGACACACCACCACCCTTCTTAACTTCCTCACTGTGAAAGGATATTGCATCTTCTCTGCTAAGGTTCAACTTGACTTAGTCCGTAGCGTATCTAAGCATCGCCTTAACCCCCACCATGTGAAGTCTCACCCTAGATCAAACTCAGACCTTCCGCTGTCTCCAACCAAATACCACCGCAAATCAAAACCTTTCTTTCCTTGGCCTAATAGGCTTTTTAAAACTGGATTCCCAATTTTGCTCTCTTAGTCAAGCCCCTCAGTGAGATCTTCTGAGCATGGTTTTTAAGGTCTATAATGGCTAAGGAAGTAACAGTAAAGGCAAATAAGGCCCAAAAGAAGTCAGGAAATACCAGCTTTTGACATACGCTCTTAAAGGCTCCAGCACCCCAAAGGGCTTCATAGGATTCCATCAGGGCCCTGCTTCAGAGTAGAAAGAAAGCTTATTGAATTGAAGACTGTGAGGATTCCTGGCCCCACTGGTTGACACACCTTTGCTGTGGAAAGAGGGACATGAGAAAGTAAGTTGCCCCCTTGCTCCATGGAGGGAGGGTTCAGTCTCTTCTAGCCCTGCTCAAGCTACCTGTGACCTGACCTTTCCCAGCATGCTGAGAATTGCCACTGAAGGCCCAAGGACATTGTTCACGAGCCTAAGGTATTTCTTCCAAGTAGCAAGCTGATCTCATTTCTTGTAAACACAAGGGCCATCTACTATGCCTTGCTTGAATATTTGCATTTTATTTATCCCTCAAAGATCTCTACTGTGGGTATTGACAGTGTGGCTTTGTTGCTTTATTTAATGTATAATATCTTTGTTATTTCTCTTTTCTCAATGCCCCATTCCCTGCTGCTAATTCCAGCTAGAAGCAGTGGTCACTAGGTCTTAAACTCTAGCTGCAAAGTGTAGAAATGTAACCATCCTTTCCCTAAGCACTTGCAGGATTTACAGGTTACTCAGAAAACTGTTTAAAGACTGTCCAAAAGGTGATTCCAGCATTACATCACCCAAAAACTAATTTTCACGTGGACAGGTCCACACCATGATCCTGACAACTCTCACTGCTACTAAAATAGAAATATGCCATGCCTTACCACAAACTGGAAGCTGGTTAGTCTGAATGGTGAATATATGAAAAACTAAGGACTCTTCTAATGAGACTTTGGGAAAAGGGAAACTAGGGTAAAAAGAAAGTCAACGTAATTATCACTAAAGGTTAAAGATTTTTTAAAAAATTTTTATTTATTTATTTTAGAGAAGGGGGGAGAGAGGGAGGGGAGGAGCAGGTAGCTTCAACTCCATATGTGCCTTGACTGGGCAAGCCCAGGGTTTTGAACCAGCGACCTCAGCATTCCAGGTCCATGCTTTATCCACTGCGCCACCACAGGTCAGGCAAGGTTAAAGATTTTTAAATCAAGAGTTCTGACTAGAAAAGATATATATGGTTTTGATAATAGTATGTACTTTTAAAAGGAAAAGGAAAAGCAAGTTGTTATAAGAAAGTTTATGAAAGTTGAAGGTTTATAAAGTTTGTGCAGGTTGTAGGAGCTTTGTACCAAGAAAAAAGAATTTGAACAATCAGAAAACGGGTTTTCCAAGAATGTTTAATTACTCATCCTAACTAACAATCTTTTACTCTCCCCACTTATTGGGATGACTGTTTCCTCCACCCTGACTATCTGGAGCTCAGAAACAGAGACATAAAACCGACCCTTTGTCCTTCTATTCTCTATTCACCTCTCAGCCTGCCTTATCCAATCAGGGGCTTTCTACTCATGTGGGACCAGCATCTATGTATCTCCCTACTAATTGGACAGAAACCTGTACCCTAATCTATCTCACACCAAGTATCAACCTAATCTCATCCCATGAGCCTCTTTTAATTCCTAGTACACTACCTGTCAATCTAAGGACCAAACAAGCTGTACAGGTAATCCCTCTGCTTGTTGCTTTAAACATCTCTACAAAAATAGGTCTAGGGACAAGGGGACTTGCCACTTCCCTGTCTTATTCCTACTCTCTCTCTCTCTCTCTCTCTCTGAAACCCAGCAAATTCATATACATGGAATCAGTTTTTTCACACAAACTGGGCATCCTGACTGTAAGGTATATTTCCCTGCCAAGAAGGAAGGAAGGGGCCAGAGCCACAAAGTGTGAAATAACAAAAGGCTTTATTGAGTACAGCGCATCTCACCTGGCAAGGTTCCCTGGCCCCAAAGAAAGAAAAATGGAGGAGATGGAGGCCAGGGAAGTCACAAGGATTAAACCGCATGGGAGATATTTAAAGGGGTCCTCTAGGGAAGTCAGGCTAATATGATGTAGCAAAATCTCACTGGCTGAGAGATGGTTGCTTTTTTCTAAAGGGCTCCTGTGAAGCTTCTTTTGGCATGCTTGGTTGTGAGCGGTCCTAGCCAAAGTTCGTGGGTCTGAGTTCCCCACGTGACCATCCCCCATTATTCTTCGACCTTATATTCTGACCTTTTGTGTTAAATCTGGCTACTTCCTGCTGATTAGGGGCATCATGGGGAGGGGAGATCAGAAGGTGGTGGTTTTGAGGCAGTGTCAGGAGGAACATTTGTGTGGCCGTGAGTTGAGAAACTTCGCGGATGCGGTCCTGTAAAGATTTAAAAAAAGAGGAGTAATAGGGGGATTTGTAGGGTCCAGCCTTTTGGTGAGCTGGAGATGGATGGAGTCCAGTGGTTCTGACTGCCAGTGGTCCTGTAAGGAGGCAAAACTGCATGTCAGGAGTGGTGTAAAAAGGGGAAAGGATAAGAACTATATGAATCCATACATAGAAGGGACATAAAAATGAGACTCAGAGACATGAATAAGAATGTGATGGCAACAGGGGTGGGGGTGGGGGGAGGGGGGATGGGGTGAAGAAGGAGAGAGGGGTTGGGGAGGGGAGGGGAACAAAGAAAACCAGATAGAAGGTGACAGAAGACAATTTAACTTTGGGGGAGTGGTATACAACACAATCAAGTGTCAAAATAATCTAGAGATGTTTTCTCTCAACATATGTACCCTGATTTATCAATGTCACTGCATTAAATTTAATAAATAAATTTTAAAAAAAGGGGGAAAGGATGAAGTCCCGCCCACTCCCATAATCGAGAGTTGTGAGGGAACTAGAGGTCCAGAGTGTGATGGCAAAACAGAAAAGGTAACCCGGTGTCCACAAGAAATGAGATGGATTTACCCACTAGTTGCAGCATACCCTGGGTTCTCTGAGTCCAGGCCGTGTCCTAGGAGTTTGAGCGATTCACCCATCTGGCTTTATTGGTCTTCCCATTCGGGCGCTTGTCCTCCACATAGAGGCACTGAGGAAAAACCTGTTACCCAAAGGGCCAATCACTCCACCTGTGACCGGGCTGCTTGCAGTCAGGGCAGGGCTCAGTGGGCAGCCGCTGGCAGGGGCACTGCTGGGACCAGTGGTCCTGCTTGCTATACTTAAAGCAAGCTGCTGGTGTGATTTTTCTTTGTACTTTGGATTTGGGTCGGGCACTTTCTGTGCCTTGCCCCTGTTGTTCTACTGGCGTCAGGATTGCCACCAGAGCCGAGGTTTGGAGCATTACCTTCTGCTGCATGCAGGGCTGGTGAATAACCTTGGCCAGTTTCTACTAGTTGGGACTGTTAAAAACTTTAAATGCCATGTTCACAGGTCCTGGATAGGGGTTTGGGGGGGTTGAGAATAAGAGGAGGAGGGCTCGTGTGGAGCCTGGCACCCAGATCCTGCAGGAAACGCTGGAGCCAAAGGCAGGACAAGGCCAGAACTTCCTGCCATAAAATTGGGGTTGGACATCCTGAAAACCAGTGTAAGAGCCAATGCCAGGCTGAGAATGGCCTGATGGAGGAGGGGTTTAAGAACACAGTGGAGAAGGGAAGGGCCCCTGGCCAGCAGGGGAGGAGAAAAAGAGATGGTAGTGGTGGATAAGAAACAGGTTTTTGCAAAGGGAGGGGAGGGAGCTCTCAGAGGAAAGAGACCCGAGCATAAAAGAGGTCCACAGAGGGACCAGAGAAAAGGCCCAAGAGAGGGGATGCCCTGGAGGTCAGATAGGAGGGAGAGAGTTGGGAGTCCACGGAGAAGGAAAGATCAGGAGTGGAGGTTTTAGGTGAGGTTTCTCTGGCCAGAAAAAGGCCTGCGTGGTGGAATAGGCTGCACAGAGATTCAGGACGGGTGCACGAATAATTAGAAGCCATAAATGTAAGAGATCTCCAATCAGTTCTCAGTTTTTTTGGCGATAGTTAAATTGGTAAGAGTGGTAAAACCAAAAGTCCCTTCAGGAGGCTAGTTCAGTGGGTTCTGTGGCCTGGCCACAGCTGAGAAGAAGAACAGTTTCTTCTTCTTTAGGGAGGGAGATTCCTGTGCCCCCACAGCCACCCTCAGTCCTTGGAGTGGTCAGATTTGAATATTAGCATCCTAAAACTCAAGGTCTGGCCACGGATGGACAAGTTAAAGTGGATATGCTCAGGATGTCTCCACAAGCACACGCACTCAAATGGAAAGACTTCCCTGATGTAGCTACGGTTTTGGACAGGGATTCTTGGAGGAAAGAACTGAGGCAGGGGGAGGTTGGAGGTGGGGTACTTACCACACCGTGAGCCAAAGTGGGTGGAAGGTCAGAGATCCTGGTTCTTTCTCAGAGGGGATGAGGAAGAGGAGTGGTCCTTGCAGACTTCTAACTCCTCCCGGGTTTTTGGCACCAAAATGTAAGGTATTTTTCCCTGCCGAGAAGGAAGGAAGGGGCCGGGAGCAACGAGGTGTGGAATAACAAAAGGCTTTATTGAGTACAGCTCATCTTGCCTGGCAAGGTTCCCTGGCCCCAAAGAAAGATAGAGGAGATGGAGGCCAGGGAAGTTGCAAGGCTTAAACCACATGGGAGATATTTAAAGGGGTCCTCTAGGGAAGTCGAGCTAATATGACATAGCGAAATCTCACTGGATGACAGTCGCTTTTTTCCAAAGGGTTCCTGCGAAACTTCTTTTGGCGCGCTTGCTTGTGGGCAGTCCTAGCCAAAGTTCGTGGGTCTGGGTTCCCCATGTGACCATCCCCCATTATTCACTGACCTTACATTGACTATTGCCTTTCATTAGTCCACTCACTCCTATTTATTTTTCTAACTTTTGGACCCTGCCTTGTACGTTTGTTCACTAATTTCTTGCAGAAACGCATGCAGACATTCGCCAATCAGAAAATTTAAAAAAATCTACCTAACCCTACACACCAACCCTGATACCTGCCCTCACGAAACAGAAAAAATCTAAAACCCTATAAATACACCCTTACTCCCAACCTTTGCCATGGCTAGGACTCATCAAACAGGGCATCTAAGTTCTCAACCTCACTTCTGTATACAACACTTCTTACTACTTTCTCTGTGCTTTTCTTAATAAGCCTCCCATCACTGCGGTTCCTTTACCCTACCCACTCAACATCACCAAAAATCCAACCCTTTTTCTCTTTCTGGAGTTCCTCTCTTCCAAGAAGACCCCACCTCAACCCTCTCAATTGGTCTACCCCATTATGTAGTAAGGCTATCCCAATCAAAACTTCTCTAACCAGTCCTAATGGAACTCATTTCTGGTGCAATGTAACCATTCTAAGAACCTTAAACACCTCTGTCTTCCTCCATTTTCTATTCTCTCTAGCCTTCCTCCAGAGACAACTGACATCTCTAGCTCAGGTCACCCTACAAAACCAGAGGGCTTTAGATATACTAACAGCCAAGAAAGCTGGTACTTGTCTCTTTTTACAGAAACAGTGTTGCTATTACATCAACAACTCTGGCCTGGTTGAGGAGAATATCAACTCTCTCTGAAAACTTTAAGAACAAATTTACAGTGGCCAGGCAAGTACTGACCCCTACTCTGAAAAATGGTAAAAAAAAATAACCTCTTGTTCTCCATGGTAGCACCAATTACAGGACCAATCCTAATTCTGTGCCTAATTTTAATGCTTGCCCCCTTCTTTATCAAGTTCCTATAGGCCCGCATGAGGGAGATCTCTAGAATTACCTACAATGAAATGCTCCTACACTCCTATTCCCCAGTATCCCAAGGAGAACTTCATGAGGGAAATATCAAATAGGTAGAGATGACAGCAGGAAGAAGCGGTCCCTCAGCCTGAAAAGTTCCCTCCTGAATGTTCTCCAAACCCCCTTCCTTTTAACCTCACATATTCAGTCCTTCTAAAAACTTACAACAACAGGTTCCCTGTCTCTACAAATCTCGACATGTCCTCCCATTAGAGAGGAACCAGACCAGCATGTCTCGTGAGTCTCATCCAGGAGGTCATGTATCACCCTGTCACTCTGTCCACTCAGAACTTGCAGCAAGCAATTCACAATTATTATCTCACAAAATTTTGTTTTACTTCCTAACTCAGGTTTTCAAAGACATCACCTGGTTCAGACCTCATAGCACAGAAATTGACAACCTCCTTAACTGGATGGGAAGGTTCTTTTCTTGAATTCTCTCATGAAAAAGCAATAATTTTCCAATTTTTTTCTCCTCTTTCTTCTCATCACCCATCACCATATATTATAAAATTAATAACTGCCTTTCTTTGATATGTAACCACAGAGTTGAGAAATAATAGATATGTGAATTCCAAACTGCCCTCTTGATGTTCTGCTTATCTGTCAGACCTCACACTGACTGGAGTATTGCCCCTGAGACAGAGGAATTCCAAGAATCTGGCAAGACCCCCAAGGAGGAGTATTCCGGACATACCAGAACTTTAGCCTCAGTATCCCCTCAGGCTCTCCTGAACACTATATAATTTACCCCTAGTCTGTAACTGGTGCTCTTCTCCCTGGGAGAAGTGCCCAGCAGGGTTCCTTTCTTTCTTTCAATAAAGCCTGTTAGTCTGGTATTTTGGACTCTCATGGATTCCAACAATACCTTTGACCTGCCCCCTGACAGTCCCCTCCTGCAAGACGAGGTGAGCACAAACTCTTCCCTACTTTCTCATCCTGTCTGGCTCTAGCTCTCAGGCCCTCTTCCCTCCTTTATTTTATTTCACATTGTTGGGCAGATAAAATATATTATTCTCACTTTGTTAAAGATGGCACTCCCACGTGGAGGCTGTTACCCAGGTGATATTAATGTTTGTTGGGTGCAGGATTTGGGCAGGTGAATTCTTGTAGTCTGGGGCTTGGTTTTGGGATTAAGCCTTTCCCACCCTTTTTGATGTGGGGTGGTGCAATCCCATTATGCCCCAGATAAGTGACTTTGTATTAGAGACTTCCTTATTTTGTATATTGGATTAAGGTTTTGATTTCTACACTATAAAATAGGGGCAGAACGAGAGCTTGCTTTCTTGGTTCCTGAGATTATCATTAGAGGAGAGAGCAGAGCAGAGAGCAGAAGGAGGCCATGTGGAAGAGGCCAGGAGAAGCAGCCAAGATGGCGGAGCATTAAGGGAGAAGCCAGTTTGTGCAGTTTATGCCAGGAGAAGGAAGGAGATGGGGAACAGAGGTGAATAAGTCTGGTGAGCTAGAAACCTTTGATTCTAGGAAACTCAAATAAGTCAGTAGCCTTGTGAGAATGAATGTGAGTGGGTTTTGGAGCCCAGTGTGTGTTTTACTTGCCTGCCAGGTGAAAGCTAGAATTAAATATGACAGCCCATCAGTTTTTGGCTCCGTTGTTTCTTTACTGACTGTCTGAATCCAATGTGAACCTGCATGCATTGGTGGCTATGATAGGTGCCTTGGCCACTGGATTTACAGACATACATTAAAGAAATTACCTCTTTCTCTCTCTCTCTCACTATATCATTCTCTTGCTCACTTGCTTTTTCTCCACTCTTTAAAATAAATAAAACTAATGAATAAACAAAGTAAAAAGACTGGGCTTGCCTGGTCATAGCACATATAGGAGTTGATATTTTCTGCTCCCCCTTCTCTCTCTGTTTCTCTCTCCACTCCCTAAAATTATTTTTATAAAATAAATAAATAAGAAATGTTGTAAGGTACCAAAAAGCTGAAAATTGATATAGATATTCTAGGAGAAAAGGTCAGGCTTTCCTGTCCCATCCCTCCTTTAGGGAAGGGAGTGAGAACAATGTAGAAGATTCTGGCTTGCAAGAAACAATGGGTCATTCAATTTAAATCTAAAATAAAGATTAACTGAGAAACTTCTTCTCTTTCAATAGAAGGCAGAATTTACATACCACCTTGATTTGATTGTAGTTCCTCCCTCTTCCTGGAATCTTGAGGGTAAAATACTTCTAGGCTAGTGAGGAAAGAAGAACCCTGAAAGATTTGTAAATATCTTTGATTGTGTTACCTTAATCTTTTGGCCCTGGCCGGTTGGTTCAGTGGTAGAGCATCGGCCTGGTATGCAGGGTTTGATTCCTGGCCAGGGCTCTCAGGAGAAGCACCCATCTACTTCTCCACCCCTCCCCTCTTCTTCTTCTCTCTTTATTCCCCTTCGGCAGCTGAGGCTTCCTTGGAGCAAAGTTGGCCTGGGTGCTGAGGATGGCTCTGTGGCCTCTGCCTTAGGCGCTAGAGTGGCTCTGGTCACAACAGAGCGACACCCTGGATGGGCAGAGCATCACCCCCTGGTGGGCATGCCGGGTGGATCCCGGTTGGGCGCATGTGGGAGTCTGTCTGACTGCCTGTTTCCAGCTTTGGAAAAATACAAAAAAAAAGTCTTAATGTTTCTGTGTATCCCCTAAACAAATGTTTCCAGCTTGTACCATGATGTCCTGCTCTCCCCTGCCTGTGTGTAATCAAGGGTATATAAACAGCCCCTGAACTATTTTGAAAACTGCATGATTTGGGCTTGTAGATGCCCTGTGTCAGCCATATGCAGCTGGCATATTAAAATTTCCTCCTCTAATAAAACTTCAGAATTCATCTGGACTGGGTGTCTCTACGTGAACTCGATGAAATGAGGTACAGTGCCTTTCAGAATCTTGGGTGTGGTACTTTATAACAGAAATTGAGACTAATTTCTCAGATCCAGGATCCTTCTTAAAGGGACCACACAGAAAACCTATCTCACAACCACTCACCCGGGGCTCCGGGGGATGGGGACAGAGGAGAATACCAGAGTAGCAGGAAGAAAGTGTAATCTAGGAGGCACAGGGAGAAACATTTTGGGAGATAGCCACCCTAACCCCTGGGACAAGTAACTCCCCAAATTGGGAGTGAATATTTCCCCTGGAAACAGCAATACCAGCAAAGGGAAGCAGGAGAGCAGCCAAACAAGCTCCCCCATGTGGCACTCAGAGCAGAGTTGCTTAGGAGGGAGCTTTCAGGACTACAGTAGTGAGTGTTAGGGTCTGAGCTGCAGTGCCCACACCCACACAGCTGAGGGCTCGCTGGAGAGTGGGCAGCAGCAGGAGATGGTAGCGTGGTTCTGTTGGCAGGAGAAGAAGCCAGCTGGCCACCACTGAGCTAAGGTTTGAGCTCAGTCTTGCCTCGCTGGGGAGGAGGGTGTGTGCAAAAGCAGTCAAGCACAGCTGTGGGCAGCCTGTAATCCAGCCTGTGGGAGAAGGGTGGGAACCCTAGAAAGAGTGGACACCAGCCCCTGAGCAAGGCTGCAGGAGCACAGCCTTGCCCCGCTTATGCAACCCAGGCTTGTGATCTGACTAGGGAGCCAGCTCCTCCCACAGGGGTGGAGCCAGAAGCCCAGAACAGGCGGAGTTCCGCTACTGAGCTGAGTGTGGGCACGCAGTCCTGCCCGGCCGGTAGAGCCAAGGTTAGCAGCCGTTCCATGAGTGGGCTCCTTCTGCAAGGGCGGGGCAAAAGCCAAGAAACAGGTGGAGACCCGCAGCTGAGCAAAGATGCTCGTCAGCACCCTCAGGACTGAGCATAACGTCATCCACAGGGGCGGAGCAAAGGCCAAGGCCACCAAGGCTTGTGCACCCAAGCACGTGATCACAGGCACTCCTGTGAAGAGAAAATGCGGAGGCAGAGAAATGCAACACAAATGAACCAAGAGAAATCCCCAGAAAAGGACCAAAATGATCAGATATAACCAAATTACCAAATGCAGAGTTTAAAATAATGATTGTTAGGATACTCAAAGATATCAGAACAACAATAGATGGTCATTATGAAAACCTAAATAAAGAGATAGCAAACATAAAAAGGACATTGAAATAATAAAAAAGAATCAGTCAGAAATGACAAATACAATATCTGAAATAAAGAATACAATGGAAGAAATGAAAAGCAAGATGGATGAAGTGGAGAATCAAATCAGCGAGTTAGAGGACACGATAAATAAGGGTACAGAAGCAGAGCAGAAAAAAGAAGAGACTCAAAAAGTCTGAGGAAATTCTAAGAGAGCTCTGTGACAACATGAAGAGAAATAACATCCGCATCATAGGGGTTCCTGAAGAAGAAGAGAAAGAACAAGGGATAGAGTCTTTGTTCAAACATCATAGCTGAAAACTTCGCTCAACTAAGGCAGGAAAACATCTCACATCTTCAGGAAGCACAGAGAACTCCATTAAGGAGAAACCCAAAGAAATCAACACCAAGACACATCATAATTAAAATACCAAAGCTAAGTGATAAAGAGAAAATATTAAAAGCTGCTAGAGAAAAAAAGACTATCACCTACAAAGGAGCCCCCATAAGGATGACTTCTGATTTCTCAATGGAAACACTTGAGGCCAGAAGGGAATGGCAAGAAATATTCAAAGTAATGCAGAACAAGAGCCTACAACCAAGACTACTTTATCCAGCAAGGCTAACATTTAGAATTGAAGGAGAAATAAAAAGCTTTCCAGACAAAAAAAAAAAAACTCAAGGAATTCACTGCAACCACACCAAGGCTGCAAGAAATGCTAAGGGACCTGTTGTAAACAGATCAAAGGAGAAAAAGAATATAGCAAAAGAGGAATACAGTTTTAAAAAATAAAATGGCAATAAACAATTACATATCAATAATAATCTTAAATGTAAATGGATTAAATGATCTGATCAAAAGACATAGGGTAGCTGCATGGATAAGAAAACAGGACCCATACATATGCTGTCTACAAGAGACACACCTTAAATCAAAAGATGCACACAGACTGAAGATAAAAGGATGGAAAAAATATTTCACGCAAATGGAAATGAAAAAAAGCTGGGGTAGCAATACTTATATCAGACAAAATGGACTTTAAAACAAAGACCATAGTTAGAGATAAAGAAGGTCACTACATAATGATAAAGGGAGCAATCCAAAAGGAAGATATAACCATTATAAATATCTATGAAACTAATATAGGAGCACCTAAATATATAAAGCAGACTTTCATGGATATAAAGGGGAGATCAACAGCAATACTACAATAGTAGGGGATTTCAATACCCCATTAACATCATTAGATAGATCCTCAAGAAAGAAAATTAACAAAGAAACAGCAGACTTAAAGGACATATTAGATCAACTCGATTTAATAGATATCTTTAGAACCTTTCACACTAAAATAGATGAATATACATTCTTTTCAAGCACTCATGGTACATTCTCTAGAATAGACCACATGTTAGGGCACAAAAGCGGTCTCAACAAATTTAAGAAGATTGAAATCATATTGAGCACTTTCTCTGATCACAATGGCATTAAACTAGAAATCAACCACAACAGAAAAACTGAAAAACATTCAAACACTTGGAAACTAAATAGCATGTTATTAAATAACGAATGGATTAAGAATGAGATCAAAGAAGAAATTTGAAAATTCCTAAAAAAAATGATAATGAGCATACATCAACTCAAAATTTATGGGACACAGCAAAAGCAGTCCTGAGAGGAGTTTATAGCATTACAGGCATACCTCAAGAAACTAGAAAAAGCTCAAATAAACAACTTGACCCTACATCTAAAAGAACTAGAAAAAGAACAGCAAGTAAAGCCCAGAGCTAGGAAATAATAAAGATCAGAGCAGAAATAAATGACAGAGGCTAAAGAAACAATACAGAGGATCAGTGAAACCAGGAGCTGGTTCTTTGAAAAGGTAAAAAAGATAGATTAACCTTTAACCAGACTCACCAAGAAAAAAAGAGAGAGAACTCAAATAAAATTAGAAACGAGAGTGGAGAAATAACAACTGACACAACAGAAATACAAAACATTGTAAGAAAGTACTATGAAAAACTGTACGCCAAAAAATTAGACAACCTAGATGAAATGGAAAAATTCCTTGAAACATATAATCTTCCAAAAACCAATCTGGAAGAATCAGAAAACCTAAACAGACCAATTCCAACAAATGAGATTGAAACAGCTATCAAAAAACTCCCCCCAAAAAAAAGTCCTCTGCCTGATGGCTTCACAAGTGAATTCTACCAAATATTCAAAGAAGAACTAACTCCTATCCTTCTCAAGCTATTTCAAAAAATTCAAGAGGAAGGAAGACTTCCAAACTCCTTTTATGAGGCGAGCATAATTCTGATTTCAAAACCAGGCAAAAACAACACAAAAAAAGAAAATTATAGGCCAATATCCCTGATGAATTTAGATGCAAAAATCCTCAACAAAATATTAGCAAACCAGATCCAACAATATATGAAAAAAATCATACACCATGATCAAGTGGGATTTATTCTTGGGAGGCAAGGCTGGTACAATATTCGCAAATCAATCAATGTGATTCATCACATAAACAAAAGAAAGGAGAAAAACCACATGATAATTTCAATAGATGCAGAAAAAGCATTTGATAAAATCCAGCATCCATTCATTATCAAAACTCAGCAAAGTGGGAATACAGGGAACATACCTCAACATGATAAAGGCCATCTATGACAAACCCACAGCCAATATAATACTCAATGGGCAAAAATTAAAAGCAATCCCCTTAAGATCAGGAACAAGGCAGGGGTGTCCCCTTTCACCACCCTTATTCAACATAGTTCTGGAAGTCCTAGCCACAGCAATCAGACAAGAAAAAGAAATAAAGGGCATCCAAATTGGAAAAGAAGTAAAACTATCATTATTTGCAGATGATATGATATTGTATGCAGAAAACCCTCAAGTCTCAGTCAAAAAACTACTAGACCTGATAAATGAATTTGGCAAGGTGACAGGATATAAAATCAATACTCAGAAATCAGAGGCATTTTTATACTCTAACAATGAACTGTCAGAAAGAGAAATCAAGGAATCAATCCCCTTTACCATTGCAACCAAAAAAATAAAGTACCTAGGAATAAATTTAACCAGGGAGATTAAAGACTTGTACTTGGAAAATTATAAAACATTGATTAAAGAAATCAGGGAAGATACGAACAAGTGGAGGCATATACCGTGCTCATAGTTAGGAAGAATAAACATCATTAAAATGTCTATATTACCCAAAGCAATTTATAAATTTAATGCAATACCGATTAAAATACCAATGACTTACTTCAAAGATATAGAACACATATTCCAAAAATTTATATGGAACCAAAAGAGAACACGAATAGCCTCAGCAATCTTGAAAATGAAGAATAAAGTGGGAGGTATCACACTTCTGCATATCAAGTTATATTATAAGTCCATTGTACTCAAAACAGCATGGTACTGGCATAAGAACAGGCATATAGATCAATGGAACAGAACTGAGAACCCAGAAACAAACCCAAACTTTTATCAACAACTGATATTTGACAAAGGAGATAAGAGCATACATTGGAGTAAAGACAGACTCTTCAACAGATGGTTTTGGGAAAATTGGACAGCTACCTGCAAAAAAATGAAACTAGACCACCAACTTACACCACTCACAAAAATAAACTCAAAATGGATAAAAGACTTAAATGTAAGCCA
Source organism: Saccopteryx bilineata (assembly GCF_036850765.1). Lineage (NCBI taxonomy): Eukaryota > Metazoa > Chordata > Mammalia > Chiroptera > Emballonuridae > Saccopteryx > Saccopteryx bilineata. The sequence goes on along the minus strand of NW_027095604.1, from coordinate 15,981 downwards.
TGAAACCATAGGCATCTTAGAAGAAAACATAGGCAATAAGCTCTCTGACATCTCTCGCAGCAATATATTTGCTGATTTGTGTCCACAGGCAAGTGAAATAAAAGACAGGATAAACAAATGGGACTTTATCAAACTAAAAAGCTTTTGCACAGCTAAAGACAATAAGAACAGAATAAAAAGACAAACTACACAATGGGAGAATATATTTGACAATGCGTCTGATAAGGGGTTAATAACCAAAATTTATAAAGAACTTGTAAAACTTAATACCAGGAAGACAAACAATCCAATCCAAAAATGGGCAAAAGAAATGAATAGACACTTCTCTAAAGAGGACACACAGATGGCCAATAGGCATATGAAAAAATGCTCAACATCACTAATCATTAGAGAAATGCAAATTAAAACCACAATGAGTTATTACCTCACACCAGTCAGAATGGCGCTCATCAATAAAACAACACAACACAGAATAAGTGCTGGCGAGGATGTAGAGAAAAGGGAACCCTCCTGCACTGCTGGAGGGAATGCAGACTGGTGCAGCCACTGTGGAAAACAGTATGGAAATTCCTCACGAAATTAAAAATTGAACTGCCTTTTAACCCAGCTATACCACTTTTAGGAATATACTCCAAGAACACCATAGCACGGTTTGAAAAGAAGAAATGCACCCCCATGTTTATGGCAGCATTGTTCACAATAGCAAAGATCTGAAAACAGCCCAAGTGTCCATCAGAGGACAAGTGGATCAAAAAGCTTTGATATATATATATATACACACATACACACACACATACATACATACACATACTATGGAATACTACTCAGCCATAAGAAATGATGACATCGGATCTTTTACAACAACATGGATGGGCCTTGATAACATTATACTGAGCGAAATAAGTAAATCAGAAAGAACTAAGAACTATATGATTACATACATAGGTGGGACATAAAAATGAGACTCAGGGACATGGACAACAGTGTTGGGGTTACAGGGTCGGATGGGGGAAGGAGGGGGTTTGGGGAAGGGAGGGGCACAAGGAAAACCAGTTAGAAGGTAACAGAAGACAATTTTATCAATGTCACCCCATCAAAATTAATTTAAAAAATGTGTCTCATGGCTAATTCAGACAGTTAGAAGAATAGTATAAAAATGCTAATTCTGCTTCTCAAGGCCACATCCTGCAAAAGCAGCTCCAAGCAAATGGTGATTTTGCTGCTCTGAGTTTGCCAATTGGATTAAAAAAAATAGGTCAGGAACACCTTGAAATGGAACTAACAATATATGAGCATAAATTTAAAGGACATTTAGATACTGGAGCTGATGTATCTGTTATTGCTAAGTTACATTGGCCTCCTTTTTGGCCCACTCATGCAGCAGCCACAGAATTACAAGGTATAGGGCAGAGTAAATCCCCTCAACAAAGTTCTAGTTTTCTATATTGGGAAGATTAAGAAGGTCATTCTGGATTTTTTAAGCCTTATGTGCTCCCTGGATGGCCAATTAATTTGTGAGGTAGAGATGTTTTGAAAAATATGGGAGTGTTGCTTGTCAGTCCTAATGGTTTAGTCAGTACTCAAATGCTTGATTAGGGATTTTTGCCCACCAAGGATCTAGGGAAAGAACAGCGAGGAATTCTCACCTCCATAGAAGTGGCACTTAATACCAGAAGGTGTGGATTAGGATATCAAAATTTAGCATAGGGGCCTTGGTAGATCCTGCTACCTCAATAATGCATTGTGCAGACCCAATTACTTGGAAATCAGATAATCCTGTATGGGTAGACCAATGGCCCTTTTCTCAGGAGAAACTTGTGGCAGCTGCTCAATTGGTACAAGAGCAGCTACAGCTTGGGCACATTGAACCATCTAATAGCCCATGGAATACACCTCCATATTTTGATCTTGTTGCCTTCTGGATTATCAAGGGGCATAGGCGACCCTTATAGTTTATAGGTTTTGAGCCTCAAAATTATTGTTGTTCCTTTCTTCAAAGGATCAACAACAATGGCTCTGGGAAACTTCCACTAAACGGCAAATTGCTCTTGTAAATCAATGGACAACTTTATACTGAAACTGTCAAAATCAGCTCAAAGTCTAGAATTATATGCTATTATCATGGCTTTTCAGCATTTTCCATATTCCCCCTTTAATCTATATACAGACAGCAAATATTTACTTATGGTGTTTCCACTATAAAGACTGCTATCTTAGGGACAAATGCTGATGAACTATTTCAGCAGTTCCTCCTTCAAAGACTTGTATGTCAACATAGAGCTCCATGTTTCATAGGATATACCCGAGCTCACTCCATGCTCCCTGGAGCTTTAGCACAAGTAAATGCCCTTTTTTTTTCTTTTGTATTTTTCTGAAGTTGGAAATGGGGAGGCAGTCAGACAGACTCCCACATGTGTCCGACCGGGATCCACCCGGCACGCGTACCAGGGGGGAATGCTCTGCCCATCTGGGGTGTTGCTCTGTTGCAACCAGAGCCATTCTAGCACCTGAGGCAGAAGCCACGGGGCCATTCTTAGCGCCAGGGGTGGCTTTGCTCCGGTGGAGCCTTGGCTGCAGGAGGGGAAGTGAGAGACAGAGAGGAAGGAGAGGGGGAGGGGTGGAGAGGGAGATGGGTGCTTCTGTGTGCTTTGGCCGGGAATCAAACCCAGGAATCCTGCACACCAGGCCAATGCTCTACCATTGAGCAAACCGGCCAGGGCCTAGGAATGCCCATGTTGATCAAGCTACCCAATGGAAAAGATTTATATAGGTGGATGGGGATCCTCAAACCCCTCAGCGAGATCTTCTGAGCATGGCTTTTAAGATACCTAGAGGCAGAAAAAGCCCAATAGAGATCAGGGGAACTACCAGCTTTTAGGATACGCCCTTAAAGGCTCCAACGCCGCAAAGATGGTCTCATATGATGCCATCTGGGTCCTGCTTCAATAGTGGAAAGGAAGGTCTTTGAGCTAAAGCCTGCCAGACTTACATACCTCTGCTGTGAGGAAACAGGGACACTGGAAGGTAGGCTTCCCCTTCATTCCTCTAAGGAAGGGTTCAGTCTCTTCCAGCCCTGCTCCAGCCACCTATTACCTAACCTTGCCCAGAATGCTGGGGTTTGCCACTGAAGGCTGAAGGTGCGCAGGGCCATCAGCCCCATCTATGACACTGTGGATGAGCCTAGGGTAGTTCTTCCAAGAAGCAGGTAAACTGATTTCATTTGCACAAGGGCCACTTAACTATGTCTTGCCTGAATAGTCAGGTTTTTTATTCTTCCCTCGAAGATCTCTGTTGTGGGTGTTGATAGTCCTATTTTCTGCTGTTTTGTTTAATATATAGTGTTTCCTTTATTCCTCCTACCTCAAGGCCCCACTCATATTTCAGGCTGGGACCTACTCCTAATTTAGAGCTCTCTTTCCCCCTTTTGCCAACTTCTATTATGAATCTATCTTTGCCACCCAGCTTAGTGTATCCCAAGGTTCTCTTTACCAAGCCACAGTCATAGAGCTCCAGGGAAAAGCAACCTGGTCTCATATCTCCAGGCAGAGGAGAACAGAAGCTCCATTTCCACACATGCTGCAGATGGCTTTTCCAGTCTACCTGAATCATTACCAGCTAGAAGCAGAGGTCATTGGGACTTGGACACGAGCTGCAAAGTATAGAATTGTGACAACAATTCCAGTGCCATTCGACTTTTCCTGGATGTGAACTTTTCCTGGACTCCTGCTCCTTGTGACAGCTCCTAACAGTCTAAACTGGGGTTGGGTTGCATTTTTCATGGATTTGGCATGGTGTTGGGGTCAACTTGGACTTGGAGAACATGTTAAGGACACAACTCTTTTTGGATTCTTGCTGTATTGGCCAAGAGTTTTTTGTTGTTGTTGTTGTTTTATGTATTTTTCCAAAGCTGGAAATGGGGAGAGACAGTCAGACAGACTCCTGCAGGCGCCCGACCAGGATCCACCCGGCACGCCCACCAGGGGACGACGCTCTGCCCACCAGGGGGCGATGCTCTGCCCCTCCGGAGCATCGCTCTGTCACCTAGGGCAGAGGACAATGAGCCATCCCCAGCACCCGGGCCATCTTTGCTCCAATGGAGCCTCGCTGCGGGAGGGGAAGAGAGAGACAGAGAGGAAGGGGAGGGGGAGGGGTGGAGAAGTGGATGGGCGCTTCTCCTGTGTGCCCTGGCTAGGAATTGAACCCGGGACCCCTTGCACGCCAGGCCGACGCTCTACCACTGGGCCAACCGGCCAGGGCCCAAGAGTTTGCTTAAAGACTTTAATCACTGTAAATAAAAAAATAGAAGACTAAATAAAGAAGATGTGGCACATATACACCATGGTATACTATTCAGCCATAAGAAATGATGACATCAGATCACTTACAAAACAATGGTGGGATCTTATTAACATTATACGGAGTAAAATAAGTAAATTAGAAAAAAACAAAAACTGCAGGATTCCATACATTGGTGGGGCATAAAAACAAGACTAAGAGACATGGACAAGTGAGTGGTGGTTACGGGGGGTGGGGGGAGGAAAGAAAGGGGAGGAGGAGGGGGAGGGGTACAAAGAAAACTAGATAGAAGGTGATGGAGGACAATCTCTCTTTGGGTGATGGGTATGCAACAGAATTTAATGACAAGATAACCTGGACATGTTTTCTTTGAATATATGTACCCTCATTTATTGATGTCACCTCATTAAAATAAAAATTTATTTATAAAAAATTTAAATTAAAAAAAATAAAACCCGTTTTCTGATTGTTCAATTTTTTTTTCTTGGTAAAAATCTCCTACAACCTGCACAAACCTTGTCAACCCTCAACTTTTATAAACTTTCTTATCCAGAAATAACTGGCCTTCATAACAACTTGCTTTTCCTTTTTCTTTCAAAAGTATTTCCATACCTTATACCTTCTATTATCAAAACCATACAATTCTTTTCTAGTCAGAATTTTTTTTACAAGGACAGAGAGAGAGTTAGAGATAGGGACAGCCAGACAGGAATGAAGAGAGATGAGAAGCATCAATCATCAGTTTTTCATTGCAACACCTTAATTATTCATTGATTGCTTTCTCATATGGGCCTTGACTTTGGCCTTCAGCAGACTGAGTAACCCTTTGCTCGAGCCAGCGACCTTGGGTCCAAGCTGGCAAGCTCTTTGCTCAAGCCAGATGAGCCCATGCTCAAACTGGTGATCTTGGGGTCTCAAACCTGGGTCCTTCGCATCCAAGTCCAATGCTGTATCCACTGCACCACCGCTTGGTCAGGCTCTAGTCAGAATTCTTGGTTTAAAAATCTTTAACCTTTAGTGACAGTTAAGATGACTTTCTTTTTACCCTAATTTCCCTTTTCCCAAAGTCTGATTAAAAGGGTCCTTAGTTTCTTCATATATTTGCCATACATAGACCAATCAGCTTTTGGTTTGTGGTTGGAGTAAGGCATGCCATTTTTCTACCTTAGCAGCAGTGGGAGTTTTCAGGATCAGGGTGTGTGGACCTGTCCACGTGAAAGTCAATCCTTGGGTGATGTAATGCTGGAAGCGCCTCTTGGACAGTCTTTGAACAGTTTGCTGAGTAACCTGTAAATCCTGCAAGTACTTGGAGAAAGAATGGTTACATTTCTACACTTTGGAGTTAGAGTTTAAGACCTAGTGACCACTGCTTCTAGCTGGAAGTAGCAGCAGGTCCCAGCCTATAATAGTCATGGGGCATTGAGATAAGAGGAATAAAGGAAATATACATTAAATAAAGCAAAAAATTAGATTGTCAATACCCACAGTAGAGATCTTTGAGGGATAAATAAAATTCAAATATTTAGGCAAGGCATAGTAGATGGCTCTTGTGTTTATAAGAAATGAGGTCAGTTTATCTGCTACTTGGAAGAAATACCTTAGGCTCATGAACGATATCCTTGGGCCTTCAGTGGTAATTCCCAGCATGCTGGGCAAGGTCAGGTCACAGGTAGCTGGAGCAGGGCAGGAGGCGACTGAACCCTCCTTCCATGGAGCAAGGGGGCAGCTTACCTTCTTGTGTCCCTCTTTCCACAGCAATGATGTGTCCCTTGGTGGGGCTCGGAAGCCTGGCAGGCTTCAGTTCAATGACCTTTCATTCCACTCTGGAGCAGGGCCCTGGTAGAACTCTATGAAGCCCTTTGGGGTGCTGGAGCCTTTAAGAACATATGCCAAAAGCTGGTGTTTCCTGACTTTTTTTGGGCCTTGTTTGCCTTTTCTGTTACTTCCTTAGCCATTATAGACCTTAAAAGCCATGCTCAGAAGATCTCACTGAGGGGCTTGACTAAGAGAGCAAAATTGGGAATCCAGTATTTAAAGAAGCCTATTAGACTGAGGAGGGAAAGGATTTGATTTGTGGTGGTAGGTGGTTGGATACTGTGGAGGGTCTGAGTTCGATTTAGGGTGAGACCTCAGGTGGTGGTGGTTAAGGTGGCCCCATATAGGCTACAGACTAAGAGTGAAGTTGAGGCTTAGCAGAGGACACGATACCACTTCATAGTGAGGAAGTTAAGAAGGGTGTCGATGTGTCTTCTTGAGGCAGGCAGGGAGGGGCTGCAGAGGAGTAGGTTATCTACATATTGTAAGAGAGTACTAGTTTTGAGATTGCATGCTGCTAAATCTTGAGCTAGTGCCTACCCAAACAGGTGTGGGCTGTTTTTGAACCCCTGGTGTAAGACAGTCCATGTAAGTTGCTGGGCTGTATTAATGTTTGGGTAAAAGGAAACAGAGAGTAAGAGTCAGGGTGTAGAGGAATGGTAAAGAAGGCATTTTTAAGGTCTAGGACCTGTGAAGTGAGTGGTGTTTGAGGAAATATGTGACAGTAACTGGTAGAGATTAATTAGGGACTACTAGATGGAGAACTATTGTCTCATTGATTAAGTGTAAGTCTTGTATAGGTGATAAGCCCTGAAGGTTTTTGAAAAGGAAGGATGAGGGTATTGCAGGGAGAGTTCATGGAGATGAGTAAGCCTTGATTTAAGAGGTGGGTAATTATTGGTTTAAGGCCTTGGAAACAGACAGTTTCAGAGTAAACAAAGATTTTATATATAATGAATTAAAAAATTTAAATGAGAACACTTTACTGTTTCAATTAAAATTATACTAGAGATATTTTCTGACAAAGAGACAAGGCAGATTACTTACTCACATAGCTTAATAGACAATTCTGCTTTTTTAAAGTTTTCCGAGATGGCAGGGAGTTGCCAGCATAGAGGGGAGGAAGAGAGAAAGCAGATGGATGGACAGTGTGAACAGCTGGATGGAAAGAAGAAGGGTGAGAATATGCAGGAGGAGGAGGAGGTTAAAGTGCTAGAGCTCTGTAGAGAGGGGAGAGGGTGAGGGGGAGAAGGGCATAGCTGTAGTGGAAGCTAGTGGGGAGAGGGAAATGGGGAAAATACAGCCAAAGCCAGTGGGGAAGGGTTGAAGAAGAGACAGGCACTGCAGCCAGAGCCACAGCTTTTAAGGAGGGAGGAGGGATTTAAGAACACAATGAAGAAGAGAGGGGCCACTGGCCAGCAGAGGAGGAAAAAGAGACTGTTATTTGCAAGTGAATAAGAAAGAGAATTCAGTGAAGAGAGGGGAGGGGGTATTTGGAGGGAAGAGACTGAAGCTAAAGAGATTTGCAAAGGGACTAAGAGGGGTCCAAAGAAAGGGGTGCCCTCGGGGGTCAGGCAGGAGGGAGAGAGAATTGGGAGTTGCAGAGAAGTAAATATTAGGAGCCGATATTTTAGGTGAGGTTTCTTTGTCCAAAAATGGCCTGCGTATAGAACAGAAGGCACAGAAATTAAGGACAGGAGAGAAGGGAGAAGAAAACCTACATGTAAGGAATTTCTGATGCCCTCCTCCCCTGGTGGCAAAAGTGATAGATATGTAAATTCCAATCTGCCCTCTTGATGTTCTGCTTATCTGTCAGACCTCACCCTTACTGGACTATTGCCCCTGAGACAAAGGAATTCCAAAAAGCTAAGAAGCCGCCCCAAGGAGGAGCATTCCAAACATACCAGAACTTTTGCCTCAGTATCCTCTCAGGCTCTCTCAAACACTATATAACTTGCCCCTAGTCTGTAACCGGCACTCTTCTCCCTGGAGAAGTGCCTGGCAAGGTACCTTTCTTCCTTTCAATAAAACCTCTTACTCTGGTCTTTTGGACTCCCATGGATTCCAACATTTGGTGCCAAAATTCGGGACAGGGTACTAACTGCCTGGACGATTCCTCTTTGCCGTCCAAACTTACAACCAGGGAAGCAATGGACAGTGGCAGCTCGTCCCGGGATTACTCCCTGATTCTGTTTGGATGTGCAATTGTAGGTCGATTGGCCGGCAATCTAACCCTGTCCTGACCAGAAAAGTAAGGAGATTCTCCCTTCTCCTTCCCCGGTTGGCCTCCAAATTTCTCTTTAAAAACTTCCTGATCAGACAGTTTTCTCTGACATGCCTCACATTTTGAGGGGTTTGACTTCAGTCTCAGTGGACTGCATGAAAGACTAGGCGCCTAGCCAAACCTCTCCACTCTCTTAGACTTCTCATCCTCGGAGCTCCCTGACAGGTGGTGATGACCTCTATCAGGGACGACTCCCACACACAGAGATTCTCTCCTCTTGGGATAGTGACAAAAGGCAGGGATGCCCCTCTTGCTCACCTGTCTCCACTATGGGCTCTTCAGAGTCTAAGCCTTCTGACCAGACCCCTCTAGAATTTCTCATAAAAAACCTCACCAAACTCGTTCTCTCAGACCTCAAACCGAAGAAATTAATCTTCTGTAACATGGCATGGCCTCAGTACAGACTAGACAATGACTCCCATTGGCCTGAAAACAGGACATTTGATTACAATATCCTAAGAGATCTTGACAATTTCTGCCACTGGATGGAGAGGGCATCAGAAATTCCTTACATGCAGGCTTTCTTCTCCCTTCTCTCCTGTCCTTAATTTCTGGGCCTTCTGTTCTATACGCAGGCCGTTTTTGGCCAAAAGAAACCTCACCTCATTCACCTGCAATACCACACTCTCTTTGTCCTCTCCTGCTGGCCAGGGGCCCCTCCCTCCTCCACGGTGTTCTTAAACCCCTCCTCCCTCCTTACAGTTGGACAGCTCTGTCCCTTTGTTTTCTTTGACCCATTCCCCCACCCCATCGGCTTTGGCTGTTCTTTTTTCTTCTTTAATGCATCCTTAACCCTCCTGAGAGACTGACTGTTTCTTCCAATACCCCTCGTCCTCTCCCCTCTCCTCAGAATTCTAAAATTCTTTTGACTCTGACCACATGGCACCATACCAATACTTTAACCTCCTCCTCCTCCTCCTGCAGATTCTGACCCTCTTTTCCATCCAGCTGCTCACACTGTCCATCCGTTTGCTTTTTCTCTTTCTCCCCTCTATGCTGGCAACTGCCTGCCATCTCGAAAAACTTAAAAAGCAGAATTGTATATTAAGCTGTGTGAGTAAGTAATCCATCTTGTCTCTGTTTGTCAGAAAATATCTCTGGTATAATTTGAATTGAAACAAGTAAAGCATGCTCAGTTAAATTCCTTAATTCATAAATTTTATGTAAAGTCTTTGTTCAATGTGTAACTGTCTGTTTCTAAGGCCTTAAACTAATAATTACTCACCTCTTAAACCAAGTTTACTCATTCCCATGGACTCTCCCTGCAATACCCCCATCCTTTCTGTTCAAAACCCTTCAGAAGCTTATCACCTCATACAAGACTTACACCTAATCAATGAGGCAGTAATTCCCCTCCATCCAGTAGTCCCTAATCTCTACAAAGTATTGTCACACATTCCCTCACACATCACTCACTTCACAATCCTAGACCTCAAGAATGCCTTCTTTACCATTCCTGTACACCCTGACTCTTACTTTCTGTTTGCCTTTACCTAGACACTAATGCAGCCCAGCAATTTACCTGGATTGTCTTACCCCAGGGGATCAGAAACAGCCCACACCTGCCTGTTTGGGCAGGCACTAGCTCAGGATTTAACAGCATGGAATCTCAAAACTAGTACTCTCTTACAATATGTAAATAACCTAATCCTCTGAAGCCCCTCCCTGACAGCCTCAAGGAGACTCACCACCACCCTTCTTAACTTCCTTGCTGTAAAGGGATATCATGTCTTCTCTACTAAGGTTCAACTTCATTCTCAGTCCCTAGTCTATCTAGGCATCACCTTAACCCCCACCACCTGAAGTCTTACCGTAGATCAAACTCAGACTCTCCACAGTCTCCAACCACCTACCACCACAGACCAAATCTTTTCTTTTCTCAGTCTAATAGGCTTCTGTAAACACTGAATTTCTAATTTTATCTCTTAGGTAAACCCCTCAGTGAGATCTTCTGAGCATGTCTTTTAAGGTCTACAATGGCCAAGGAAGTAACAGAAAAGGCAAATAAGGCCCAAAAGAAGTCAGGAAATAACAGCTTTTGGCTCCAGCGCCCTAAAGGGCTTCATAAAATTCCAGCAAGGCCCTACTTCAAGAGTGAAAAAAGGTCATTGAATTGAAGCCTGCTAGGCTTCCTGGGTCCATCAAGGGACTCACCTCTGCTGTGGAAAGAAGGATATAAGAAGGTAAGCTGACACCTGGCTCCATAGAGGGAGGGTTCAGTCTCTTCTAGCCATGCTACAGCTACCTGTGACCTGACCTTGCCCAGCATGCTGGGAATTGCTACTGAAGGCCCAAGGACATCTTTCACGAGCCTAAGGTATTTCTTCCAAGTAGCAAATAAGCTAATCTAATTTCTTGTAAAGACAAGGGTCATCTACTATGCCTCTCTTAAACATTTAAGTTTTATTTATCCCTCGAAGATCTCTACTGTGGGTATTGACAATCTAATTTTGTCACTTTATTTAATGTATAGTATCTCCTTTATTCCTCTTGTCTCAATGCCCATACCTATTGTAGGCTGGGACCTGCTGCTAATTTCAGCTAGAAGCAGTAGTTACTAGGACTTAAGCTCTTGCTGCAGAGTGTAGAAATGTAACCACCCTTTCCCTAGTACTTGCAGGATATACAGGTTACTCAGCAAACTGTTCAAAGACTATCCAAGAGGTGCTTCCTGCATTACATCACCCAAGGACTGACTTTCACATGGACGGGTCCACACATTGTGATCCCGACAACTCCCACTGCTGCTAAAGTAGAAAAAGAGCATGCCTTACTCCAATCACAAACCGGAAGCTGGTTGGTCTACATATGGCAAATATATCGAAAAACTAAGGACTCTTTTAATCAGGCTTTGCAAAAAGGGAAACGAGGATTAAAAGAAGGCCAACTTAATTGTCACTAAAGGTTAAAGAATTTTATTATTATTATTATTATTATTATTTTTGCAGAGACAGAGAGAGGAATAGACAGGGACTGACAGACAGGAATGGAGAGATGAGAAGCATCAATCATTAGTTTTTCTTTGCGCATTGCAACACCTTAGTTGTTCATTGATTGCTTTCTCATATGTGCCTTGACCACGGGCCTTCTGCAGACCAAGTAACCCCTTGCTTGAGCCAGTGACCTTGGGCTCAAGCTGGTAAGCTTGGCTCAAACCAGATGAGCCCACACTCAAGCTCGTGACCTCAGGGTCTCAAACCTGGGTCTTCTATATCCCAGTTCAATGCTCTATCCACTGTGCCACTGCCTGGTCAGGCAAAGTTAAAGAATTTTAAATCAAGAGTTCTGACTAGAAAGGAATTGTATGGTTTTGATAATAGAAGGTATAAGTTATGGAAATACTTTTGAAAGAAAAAGGAAAAGCAAGTTGTTATGAAGAACAGTTATTTATGGATAAGAAATTTTATGGAAGTTGAAGGTTTATGTAAGTTGTAGAAATTATGTGCAGGTTGTAGAAGATTTGTACTAAAAAAAAGAATTTGTACAGTCAGAAAATTGGTTTTTAAAAAATGTTTAATCAGTCACCCTATTTAACAATCCAATACTCTCCCCACTTATTAGGATGACTCTTTCCTCCACCTGACCATCTGGGCTCAGAAACAGAGAAACAAAACCGACCCCTTGTCCTTCTATTCTTTATTCACGTCTCAGCCTACCTCACACAATCAGGGGTTTTCTACTCGTATGAGACCAACACCTATATCAGGGGTCTCAAACTCGTGGCCTTGCGGCCCGCCCACTAATTTTGGGTGGCCTGCAGACTAATCAAACTTCGTGGATTAATCTGTGGGCCACGAGTTTGAGACCCCTAACCTATATGTGTCTCCTTACTAACTGTACAGAAATCTGTACTCTAATCTGTCTCACCCCAAATATCAACCTAATCCCACCTCATGAGCCTCTTCCAGTTCTTAATACACTATCCATCAATGTAAGGACCAAACAAGCTATACAGGTAATTTCTCTTGTGCTTTAGGAAGCCTAGCGAATTTGTATACATGGAATCAGTGATTTCACACAAACTGGGTGTCTTGACTATTACCCTTCATTGGTCCAGTCACTCTATTTATTTTTCTAACTTTTAGACCCTGCCTCTTATGTTTGTTTACTAATTTCTTACAGAACCACATGCAGACCTTCACCAATCAGAAAATTGGAAAAATCTACCTAACCCTACATACCAACCCTGAAACCTGCCCTCGCGAAAGAGAAAAATCTGAAACTCTATATCAGCAAACCTCCTAAATCCTATGTTTCAACCCCTACAGGTCCCCTAACCCTAAAGCTTTCCTGTATCCCTGAAGAACTAGGAGAATAAATAGCATTCACCTCTTAACACTTTTTAGTCTTTTTCCCTTCACATAGCAAGAGGACAAGACCACTGGGTCTTCTTGGCTGAAGAAGAGCCTACAAATGGATATGAAACATTTATTTTAACACAATCTAAATGCTCTCTCCAGGGCTGCCAGGAAAAAATATCTCTAACTTTACCATGGAAGAACTTTCACTCCTGCTATACAACCATTCTTATCTCTGCATTCCTGATCTCCAAATACTTGTCTCTTTCTTTATCAAGTTCCTATAGGCCCAGATGAGAGAAATCTCTAGGATGACCTACAATCAAATGCTCCTACACTCCTATTCCCCAATACCCCAAGGAGAACTTCACAAGAAAAATATCAAATATGTAGGGATGACAGCAGGAAGAAGCTGCCTCTCAGCCTGAGAAGTTCCTTCCTGGATGTTCTCCAAACCTTTCTTTTCATATTCAGTCCTTCTAAAAACTTACACCAACAGGTTCCCTGTCTCTACAAATCTCCATATGTCCTCCCATTCAAGAGTAACCAGACCAGCACATCTCATGAGGCTTATCCAGGAGATCATGTATCTACATGTCACTCTGTCCACTTGGCACTCACAGCAAGCAATTAACAATTATCACCTCCCAAAACTTTTTTTACTTTCTCACTAAGATTTTCAGAGACATGGCCTGGTTCAGACCTTACGGAAATTGATGACCTCCTTAACTGGATGGGGGACTTGGCTTGGCAAGATTCCCTTCTTGAGTTCTCTCCAGAAGAAGCAATAATTTTCCAATTTTTTCTCCTCTTTCTCCTCATCACCCCTCACCATATAGTATAAAATTAATAACTGCCTTTCTTCTATATGTAACCACAGAGTTGAGAAATGATAGATATGTAAATTGCAAACTGCCCTCTTGATATTCCGCTTATCTGTCAGACCTCACCCTTACTGGACTATCCCCTGAGACAAAGGAATTCCAAAAAGCCGAGAAGCTGCCCCAAGGAGGGGCTCCGGACATACCAGGACTTTTGATTCAACACCCACATGGTCCAAACCTCCAAGGAGGAGCATCCGGACATACCAGAACTTTTGCCTCAGTATCCCCTCAGGCTCTCCCAAACACTATATAACTTGTCCCTAGTCTGTAATCGACACTCTTCTCCCCAGAGAAGTGCCCGGCAGGGTACCTTTCTTCCTTTCAATAAAGCTTGTTACTCTTGTCTTTTGGACTCCTATGGATTTTTAACAAAAAGTAGTCAGGATTTCTTAGGATATTGTAATGGTAGTAGAAAGTATCCTGGTTAGGCACTTAGACTTTTGAGGAAGTTCGTAGAAGCTAGCCGCTTGGAGTAGAAACTTCCCAAACTGTGAACCCCAGAGAGTAGAGTGAGTCCCAAAGAAGTAGAGGAGTAGTCTCTGAGGCCTGAGATTGGGAAGATCCCACGTTCTGAGGGGAGTCTAGTTGGACAGTTGGACTGAGAGCAGCCCACAGCAGAGGAGACTGGTGAGAGAAGGGGGCATCCCTGCCAGGGTCCAGCCCCGGGGGGGATCCAGGGGTCCCAGAGGAGGAGACGGCGTCGGCGAAAATGGAGTGAGAGAGCCGAATTCTTTTCTTTCTCTTTATTCTCCGGTTAGCATTTACTGCCAGGCATCTCTGCCAAATACTAGTATAGCTCCCCTTTTATACACGCACACTGAGTTACAATCACATGGTGTTAATTATTACTTTTGTTTCACTATGTTTTCATGTTTCCGGATAACAGTTAATTTACATCTATGAGTCACAAGTCAGGTAGCAAATCATTCAAAATACAAAATAACTTGAATAGCGATAACAACATCAGTAAAAGCTTCTAGAGTATTAGTTCTAAAAGGCTTGCCTCTAAAGAAATTAACATAACATCAAGAATAGCTTTCACCCAAAGATATGCAGAGTGCACTTGCAAGATAGCCCAGCAGCAACACAAGACATTAACTGTTATTACTTCCTACATTTTATTTAAACACTAGTTAAGTTTTGACTCTATTTTCTCAGAATATACCACTATTTGCAGATCAAATAATCAGGAAGAAAGGAATGTTTCTCTACTTATCACATGAAAAGGCTAGGGAGGAAAAAATGTTAAGTGAAGGCCAAAGGGTGCTCTGTGCACAGCCACTGCCTCCAAAGTCACAATTTATTCTTTTTAACATGATTAAGAAGGAATTCTCCTACAGACTTAACCCTTTACGAGGGATATCATAGCCAGCCTCTTATGTCTATGAGCCCAGTTCAAGGGGCTTACAGGCTTTTCTGTGGAACTCACACCCTCTGTCTCATTTCCAAAGAAATCACTACGAATCTACAGGGAAAGCACGGTCCTATTATCCCTGAGCCACAAATAATAGCACACACCCAGAAAAGGCGGAATATAAGGCCAGATTAATTCAAAAAGTCAAAGGGGGAAGTATCGTTGTGCCTATCCTTTGTGATGACTTTGTCACCCCGCAGCCATTGGTCTTCAGTGCAGTGACTTTGTCACCCCACAGCCATTGGTCTTCTCTGCTGTGACCTTGTCAGCCAGCAGTTGTGGGTCTTCTCCTGCTGTGACCTTGTCAGCCAGCAGTTGTGGGTCTTCTCCTGCTGTGACCTTGTCAGCCAGCAGTTGTGGATCGGCTCCCGACACATCCCCATCTTCAGGCACAGTTCTGAGAAAAGAAAATCTCCATAGAAAGAGAGTCTCAGACAAGAGGTTGTCATCCTAAGGTTGAGATCCTGGGACATAGGAAGGGGCCTGGCTAGACGTGCCTAGACTTTTGTAGAAGTCCATAAAGGAGTAGAGGCAGACCACTCATAGATATAGGGTCCAAAGTCAAAATCGTCCGACCAGGAAGGGGTGTTTTGGAGAGAAATTTGGAGGCCAACTGGGGAAGGGGAGGGAGAAACTCCTTACTTTTCTGATCCAGCAGGGGTTCAGGACAGGGTTAAACTGCCAGCCAATCTAAAATTGCTTGTCCAGGCTTCATTTGAACAGCAAAGAGGATCATCCAGGCAGTTAGTACACTGACCTGGGTTTCAGGACCAAATGTTGGAATCCATGGGAGTCCAAAATGATCAGAGTAACAGGCTTTATTGAAAGGAAGAAAGGAACCCTGCCAGGCACTTCTTTGGGGAGAAGGGCACCAGTTACAGATTAGGGGTGAATTTATAGGGCAAGGAAGAATTTTGAGCATGTAGGTGTTGAATTAAAAGTCCTGGTATTTCCAGAATGCTTCTCCTTGGGGTGGCTTGCCAGGTTCTT